>NW_021680550.1:83274-98150 GCF_001412515.2 Diachasma alloeum
GGGGGGGGGGGGGGGGACAGATGGGCTTGTACTTCAGGAAACCAAACGAAGGTGAAAGTTTTTCAACTCACGAATCGTTATGTAAAAGTTTGCCGGTTGTATTCACTTGGTGGGGAACGTAAAAAACTTCTCAGCTGTAAGGTATTCCCCATGATAGTTGCAGTCACCAATGTTATGTTGGTCATTTTACTTTCTTGGTGATACTGAGAGAATTTGAAATCAAAACCGCAGAGATTAAGTTTGCTGTTTCTCAATTATTTTTACAGAGTTTTAATTTTCCCACCAGTGAACAACTACCGGCGTTTTCTCATCCATCAAATTGTTCAGGACAATTTCTCGGATCACTTGAGCACATTCTCCATTGGCCAAGGCTCAATTAGGCGCACAGTCGTGTGCTACAAGTCGGACGTAATCCGGTGTGTACAATTGATAAATATTGAATAATTAAAATTTTACAGAAGTGGTGGATTGAGATAAATCCAATAATTTTACACAGACTAGTTTGCGAAAATGCTTGAAACTAATAGGTTTGAAGAAGATTGTCACAAGACTTGTCTCCCGCAGCTTATGAAATTACCCATGAAAAGGTTTTTTAGTAATTATTTTTTTGAAAATCTCTTACTTAAGAATATATTTGCAAAAAAATTCTACGAACTTTCTTGAAGCCCTTACGCGAATTCCCTTCAACGCGTCCGTCCTAAGAATATCCGTGAAGCAATCAACGAATCCTTCCTAAAATTGAACGCACGTGTGAAGATAGTTTTTCGAATATTTCCGGAACTACAAGGTTGAAAAGAAATGTCCGAAAACTTTCTTTTCAAGTGCACAAAATTTCTTATAAAAAATTCTCGATCAATTTTTTTGAACTTCTCCCTTCGAAGATATTGAAAAAAGATAATCAGTGACTCGAGATTATTCCGCAAATATTTTCGAAATGAAGACATTTAGGATCATTTATTAAAAGATCTTCCTTGTAGTCATTAAGAAATCTTCAATTTTTCTCAACTTCTCTCTTTTTCCGAAGGCGATCGCGAATTAATTTGTAAATCTTTGATAAAGTCAAAAATTGACATACGGATAAATCTCTAAATATCTCCCAAATTAATAGGATTAGAGAACAATATCATAGAAAAGTTGTATACCCGAAAAAGTTCTCTACAAAAAACATATCTTGGCGTTTCCCTAACAAACCCTTAAGTTATTGATGTATTACCAAAGTGATTCGCGAATTTGTTTTGGACTTATCTTTTACCACTTCACAGCTCGATCTTTTTGTTTTGCGGTTGTGCATTTGCAATGTTAGTGACACTTTGCCAAGAATATATTTTTAGTCATGCCAACAGTGTTTGTCCCCTCTGCACCCATTTTTTGGCTTTAGTCAAGAAAGTTCCGCGCGAAATCGGCTTAATGAACCCCCGATCATTGCATGATGATAGAAATACCGTTAAGTGGATCCCAGTTGTTTTTTAACTTTATCATTGAGAAACCAAAAATTGATATCCCGTTTATTAATTCAGAGACCCAAAATTGAACGGTGTGGTATCGCCGAAGGGCAGTGACTCTTCGTCGAGGATGAGGGTCGAGAACAGACGCTCGCCGTCAGCTTCACCGGATAATTTACGTCAGCGACAAGGTAACGAAATTAATGTCAATAATAAAATGGTAGAACGTAATGAGTCGAATGTGAAATGTTTAGAAATTAGATGTTTATGTTGGTAATGAGTCATTCTATGAAAATGTCAAAAAAAATTTCCTGCACATTTAAAGAAAATCCAATAGAACAACCTAACCCTTCGGCTTTGTATGGAAATTGGAATTTCAGCATAATTCTGTTGAAATTCTATCCAATTTGTGCCGATTACTATTGAAAATATTACAGCCCTTCTACGCGATGTCCGACAGATATTTCATAAAATAGAAAAATATCTATTTTGATTTTGTTATGTGACTCATTTTCTCGAAATATTTTTTATGAGTGTGCTTGGACATCGAGGTACGCGGTAGCGTATCGGCCAAGAAAAGTTTTGACCGACTGAGCAAAACATCAGGCTGAGAGCACCGCGTATCTATGCACGACAGAACTTCCCCCTCCACTACCTCTAAATGATTTACATTCGGTATAATGAAACCGGGACGACAAATCGGGAAAGTGTCGTTACTTACATTATATAAATCGCCTATGAGCTTTTCAACGGTGTAACTATGGTATTTTTTGGATTAACAGTAAAAAAGATAGGCGCATAGCAACGAGTTGATATTCATATTCTCGCGATTCACATTATAAAGTGTGAGAATCAAGTTGTAACGTTGGCAGCGCCGGTCCAAATGAGCTTCATATCCAACGTTGAAGTGTTGCCCCCAGTGAATTTGAATGTGGATTGTGATGTTGTTATGAAGAACCACAGAAAATGTTCTTCTTCACGTTAAATCACTTATTAGAATGATACGGAAAATCGACTCGGTGTTCTATTTTGTTTTCTCTCGTCGAAAATTCGAATTTCATCCCGCTATATCTATATTCATATGCGGACTTCGGACATAAAGGTAGTTTGCACTGTTTGTGAGGTTATCGGGTTATGTTTGGAATGTGATAAAAGGGAGATGTGTCGAAAATATTGTGTGATCAAGTATTAAATGTCCGTGAATAGTTAAATTCGAAAAGAAAATATTTATTGCACGATGAGGCATAAAATAGTTTATGTCGCGCCGTGCAATAAGTCGAGTTTATCGCATGCTGCGCTTCGCGTAGCCTGCTCGAAACTCGACTTCTGCACGACTTGACATAAAATATTATAGAGCACTCGGTAATAAATTTCGTTTTCAACGGATGTGTGTACAGACCTCGCCTTCGGCTCGGCCTGTAAACTACACATTCGTTGAAAACGAAATTTGTGCCCTTGTACTCTAATGTACTAATAGACCACTCGGGCATAAACTTCGTTTTCAACGAATGTGAATACAGACCTCGCCTTCGGCTCGGCCTGTAAACTTCACATTCGTCGAAAACGAAATTTGTGCCCTTGTACTCTAATGTACTATTATTTTTCTCCGAATGTAACAGAAAATGTTTTCATTCCGTGGAAAAAAATTCACTAAATTAAGTGACAGTGAAATGCGAACAATTTTGTGATTATTTATAAAAAATTAGTAGGAGACGGTGGGATTAAATGGACACTTTGAAACCTTTCCAAAATGTTGATGTCTTATTGAAGTGCTGATGAAATAGATTATTTTCTTTAATTAAAGTATAGTCAGCCCCTTTGTAATAAGCTTAGACTGGGCTCAATCGATAAATTTGTTCCTTGGTTATAAATATTGAAATAAGAAGTCAGAAGAGTCCATTCCACCCAATGTTTCCCTAATATTTTTTATTCCGCGCCGTGCAATAAGTGGAGTTTATCCCACGCTGCGCTTCGCGCAGCCTGCCGAAAACTCGACTTTTGCACGACTTGACATAAAATATTATAGAGCACTAGGTAATAAATTTCGTTTTCAACGAATGTGTGTATNAATAAGAAGTCAGAAGAGTCCATTCCACCCAATGTTTCCCTAATATTTTTTATTCCGCGCCGTGCAATAAGTGGAGTTTATCCCACGCTGCGCTTCGCGCAGCCTGCCGAAAACTCGACTTTTGCACGACTTGACATAAAATATTATAGAGCACTAGGTAATAAATTTCGTTTTCAACGAATGTGTGTATAGACCTTGCCTTCGGCTCGGCCTGTAAACTACACATTCGTTGAAAACGAAATTTGTACCCTTGTACTCTAATGTACTATAAAAACAAAACAAAAAACAAAAAACAGATGTTTTCAAAAAGAATTCTTTGTGAACATTTTGTTCGACTATTCCTATAAGGAAATCAGTTCATCTCTCCACGCAATATAATCCATACATGGAGAGAAATTTTCTAGAAAAATTCTAGTACGAGTACTGGAAAAAATTACAATCCACCAGTTGTGAAAAATTCTGGTGCTGTTAAGGTAAAATTTCTTGGTACTTCTGGTAAAATTTCTAGGAATTTCTGTGAAATTTTCACAGAAATACGGGGAAAAATTCACGTTTTCCCCAATAAAATTTCCAGTACCGGCACTGGAATTTTTTCCTGGCCGTCACTTTGCGCCTCTTTTCCCGTGCTAGCACTAGAATTTTTCTAAAAAATTTCTCTCCGTGTATAAGAATCATCAGAGCAAAAATTGAATGAAGAACCAAATCAAGTCAGGAAATTGTTAATAGATGATTAAAATTTGAAATTCGCTGGAGAGAATAAATGTGGAGTAGAACTGTTTATTTCCCTTCAATTGTTGATTCAAAAAATGTTCCATCTTATGAAAAATGAATCAGTTAAATTAAATTGAAAAGAACAAATTACACCGGATGTAAAAACAGTCCTTGCTTATTTTGAAAAAAATAATGAAATCTGCCTAAAAACACAAAAACAAATGTTTTTGTAAAAAAACTGAGCCAAGAAAAAGTTTTGTTTGATTCCTACTGGGAAATCGAAGTTTTTGAAAAATACATAGAAATAAAAAAGGAAGCCAAATTAGGAATTTTGAATAAATGGTGATAGTACACATTCAGGTTTCTATAAGAAAAATAGTTCTCAATGATATAAGTATTGTAAAAAAATTCTCCATGAAATAAAAAATCAGTAGGAGCAGGACTAACGTTCTTGGCGCGGAGTTTTTCAATTCACTGTCTGTATCAATCTATTCCTCCATCCTTTGATCCGCGCCAAGGACGGTGGTTCTGCTCCTACTGATTTTTTATTTCATGGAGAATTTTTTTAGAAAACTTATTCCATTGAGAACTATTTTTCTTATAGAAACCTGAATGTGCACTATCACCATTTATTCAAAATTCCTAATTTGGCTTCCTTTTTTATTTCTATGTATTTTTCCAAAACTTCGATTTCCCAGTAGGAATCAAACAAAACTTTTACTTGGCCCAGGTTTTTTACAAAAACATTTGTTTTTGTGTTTTCTATTTTTCCGCTGCATTTACTTTTTTTCTCATTACAAAATTTAAGAAGAAAAATCTCGAAAATTAATACTCAAGCAATCTTTTTATAGAACAAATCCCAACATAATAAATTGCATGGTACAATTGTATAATCTTTAATACTACTTGGTAAAGAATGAAAAATATTGTTCGAATAGACTTCTATTAGACATTCAATAGAGTCCTAATAGAATATCAATATTTTTTTATTTTTATTCATATTTCTTTCCTACTACCATTACGGTTTTATAGGCTCCCCATTCGTCTGCCTTGCCTCTCCCACTTCTCTCTTCTGATTTTTATCTGCGTTACCATGGGCCGTCTTACTCTTAACTTTTAGTCCAGTCAAATTAGATTTTTTACATGGAAATTAACCAAAGGGCACCAAATTACACCAATCGATAGCTAAAAGTGTAATTATTAATGTTTTAAAAAGTATATGCTCAAATTTGCCGGGGTGATTCACAATTTGTTATAAACAATTGGGAATTGCCGACAGGCCGTCTTCAATCCTAGATATCTTTAGTTAACCTTATCAGATGGGAAAAAAAAATATTTCTTTGTAGCTGAGAAAATGTCCTATCGGGGGGAGTTAGGAACTTATAGCCCAAAATGTACCGTTAATTTATTATAAATTATAATAGCAATTTCGGAGCAGTCGGCGCACCGCGTCAGCTGTTACCCTCCCTGCGACAGTGCCATGAGTCACGTGATTGGTGCCATGCGCAACTTATTCAAACCTCCTGCTGCGCTCAACGCAATAGGCCTCAGCTGGATTTTTGATGAATATCTTTTTGTTTTTTTTTTATTTGAATGCTCAAAACTTTACAAGTTCATACTGCATGTAAAAGAAATAGTACAAAAAACAAAATATAATTACATATATAACAAAAATGCTGGTTATTGTCCTCGATTATATTGGAAATTCTGGTATCTAAGAAAATACAGGTGTGAATTACAATTCTGTAATCTCCGGAAGTCTTAAATTTTCAGATTACTGTCTACGAGAAATTTGGAGATGATCTCAATAAACTTTGGTTTCAGTTCCTTGAGAATTGTTCGGCTGGAATAGGGGGGAAGGAGTTGATTTCGTTGGAGAGAGATAAACATGTTTCCTCTCGCTTGATTATGTCGTGGGCAATCCCAGAGGACATGATCAAGGTCTTCGTTTGGATTCCCACATTCGCATTGGGCCGAGTCTATGAAATTTTTTCTTTTGAGAGAGGCGGAGAGATGATAATGATTGGCTCTGGCTCTATTTATCCAAACTATTGAGAATCTATTGAGTTTCCTTCCGTAAAACCAAGGTTTGCGAGATTTTCTGTAAAAATTTTGAAAGTATTCTTTGCCTTTGCCATTTTCATTATCAGCTCTCCCCTCCTCGACACAAATTTCCAATGTGGAATCTAATGATCTCTTCTTTAAGTTTCCTCTGAAGTCGGAAAATGGAATTTTCACTGCATTGTTGGGGAGAGTTTCAGTGGCTTCGCCGGCCAGACGGTCGGCTTCCTCATTACCCTCAATTCCGGTATGGGAGGGAACCCATTCAAATTTTAGGAAGAATTGATTATTGTTGCTCTGTAGAAATTATTCATAATTTTTCTTCGCCTCTAGAATAAACTTATTTTCCCTAATAGAATTCGATGGTCGGGACAGGGAAGTGAGGGCACTGAGTGATGGCCTATTGCGGGGATTTTAGTCGGTGATGATTTTATAGTCTCTCTGGGGAGTTCTCAACGCGATTTTTATGGCTTCATTAATTGCAAAACACTCGGAAGTGTAGACTGAGGCTTCCGGATTGATACTGAAGCTGCGAGCGATGTTGAGGTCTGAGGAGAAGCAAGCCGACCCAACAGAATATCCGTCTGATTTTTTATTTCCATCCGTATAAATCTTGATGGCGTTTCTAATCCTGTTCTCTACATCTGGATTTATTTCTGCTGTGTCGTCCCTTCTCGCCGGCGTTGACATAATAGTACTGTAGTTATGTGAATACATGTCGTAGTGAGTTTGTGATTGCATTTCGTGAATTACAGGAATAATTTCTCGTATACAGCTGATGATGAGTCGTTCTTTATCTCGGGGAACTAATTCGTTGTCATTAACAATTGTGCGAAGAATAGACGAGACCTGAGAGCTCTGATTAGAGATTGCTTTAAGGAGGAAGTTTTTGCATAGAAAAACTGCTCGTTCCTTTATCATCGGAAGTTTACTTTCGGCTAGCAAGACGTTTGTTGGAGTAGAGATTCTATATCCCATACTATATCTGATAGCCGCGTATTGGAGTCGTTCAAGTTTGATAGCATCTTGTTTGTAAACTGGGAAGGAAATAAAAGAGCTATAGTCAATGATTGAGCGGATGAAAGCTTTGTGAATGACTAGAAGTGTTTCTGGGTGAGCATCCCACCAGGTGCCTCTCAGGAATTTAATGATGTTCAGGGATTTCAGTGAGGACCGGAGGATGTTAGCTAGTTGAGTTTTAAATGATAATCTCTGATCAAATGTGATTCCTAAAATCTCGCCTCAGGTGAGCACCTAATAACGTGATCTTTAATCCTAATTTTGGTGTTGGTGGGGGGCTTTTTTCTCCTGTGGAAATGAATTAATTGGGTTTTCAATGGTGATAACGTGAGGCCAATCTCACTGAGATTCCGATCAATCCTATTAATTGAATCTTCCAATGAGGATTTCATAGCAGCCACAGTAGGAGAGCTGCACGGAGAGAATTAAATAGTAAATATTACCATGGCCATGGTAGAGATTACTATGGCAACATAGTAAAAGGATTTTCAACTGACCCTACATAGTAATCCTTACTATGTCCCACGGTAATGCTTACCATATCACATGGTAATGCTTACCATGGTCACAAGGTAATACTGACCATGTCACATGGTAATCGTTACTATGTCACATGATAATGGTTACTGTGTTACATGGTAATGGTTACTATGTCACATGGTAATGCTTACTATGTCACATAGTAATGCTTACTATGTCACATAGTAATGCTTACTATGTCACATGGTAATGCTTACTATGGCACATGGTAATGCTTACTATGTCCCATGGTAATGATTACTATGCGAATGGAAAATAGTCCTATGAGCATAAAAAGTATTCCTAAAATACACAGTTGACATTTTCCATTGTCTCTTGATGCGTAAACGCATGACGCTTAAGGCTGTGTGCTCAGTAGTCGATGAACAGTGCACAGAAGCGGTCATGGACAATATGACAGAAGACTCAAGCGCTCTTGGAACTACGGTAAGTATATTTGTTTGGTTTCATTGAATATATATAATAATGACGTAGAAAGAGAATTGAAAGTTGTGAAAAATTATCAGATTCAACGACTTATTATCAGAAATAATTTTTTCTCATTTGTAACTCATCCGTTTCGATAACATTGATCGATATCCTAGTGAATATGTAAAAAACAATGAAACACGTTAATTATACGATAAGTATAACTATTAACGATAATTTATTAATTGAGAGTGTTATTCTTTCAATTCAAAAATATGGTTCTTAAGGGGAGACCGTCCCGAATTTTTGAAATCGGCGATGCCTTCATCTATCCCCTTATCTGTTTATGAAGAAGAAAGAGGCGTTAGACGATGAAAATTAGCAAAAGTGTCCTCATAAAACAATTATCAACCGATTGACTGGAATTTTCGTTCACACATCCATAATATGTACACAAATATGAATGAGCTTCTTTAAAAATGTCTATTTTTTCATTTTTTAAATTTTTTTCTCAAAATTGGTTGAGGCCAAAAATTTGAAAAGTTAGTAATATTCACCTACATGATAAATCAGTGAAGTACGAATTTTATCAGCTGTTTCGAACTAGTTATTTAAAATATCATGAGGAAAATGATGGAAAAATTTGAAAAATTCATACTCCAATGATTTACTATGTATTTCAATTTGAACAATTTTTCAGATTTTTCGCCTGTATCAATTTTGGAAAAAAAATTCAAAAACCCAAAAATTGATTTTTAAAAAGCCTCATTCTGTTTTATTTGCGCATATATTCTGAATGTGTAAAATAAAATTCAAGTCAACTGATTGAGAATCGCGTCATGAGGACACTTTTGAAGATTCTCTCAATAGAAGAAATTAAAACCTAATTTTTTCTCATTTTTTTGGATTAAAATTGAAGTAATAAATTCATTAGTACAATAAATAAAGGCCTCTTCGATTTGGGAATTTCAGTACGGTTTCCCCTTAAGATTCTGAAAAAATTGATAATTTCAGATGTTTTCAGGCCTTCAAATATCAAAATCATCAGAAATTTTTCATACATGGGACATGACATTACGACGGATGTCGTTTTGATAATGCCTACAGAGGCCGGGCCTCAATTACATTTGGTAAAAATTGTATTATCTGATGACCAACACCTAGTTATTCTCGTAACTCACCAACTGGAAGAATATTTTTTTGATAACCATTTTCAAGCATATCAAATTGATATGAATCAGACGAGATGGTCTACGTTGACCTATCACGACATCAAATTTTGTTCTTTATCATACGTAGCAATTTCTGGGAATGGCAATAAATATGTTCCAAAACATTGGGTTTAAATTGTTGCACATATGCTCTTTAATGTACTAAAATAATTTAAATATGAATATCTCTTTGAATTATTGATTATAAAAATAATCATGGGAGAAATTAGGATTAAGTTAAATTAATATCTTGTAATTCAATACTTTTGCAGTTGTTGTGAAACAGCGTACTTAATAAAGAAATTGTTTTTCAATTTTTATAGTACAGAATTATTTAATGTTACAAACATTAATTAAAAACATCCCACCCCTCGAAAACAAATATTTTCAAACAAATTCTACTTTTATTAAAAATATTGTACGTTATAACTATAATCTACTCATGTTTCATTCCTTAAAGGTATTTACTTACTCAGATAATATTCATTATGTGTTACAGGATATTTTACGTAACATAGGAAGCTCTACTATGTAACATAGTAACATTTACTATGTTAACATAGTAACATTTACTATGTTAACATAGTAACATTTACTAGGTTAACATAGTAACATTTACTATGTTAACATAGTAAAGTTTACTATGTAACATAGTAGAGCTTACTATGTAACATAGTAGAGCTTACTATGTAAAATAGTAAATGTTACTGTGTAACATAGTAATTATTACTATGTCCATAGTACCTTTTACCATTGAGGAACTTACCATGCCCCATAGTAACCATTACGATGTTGCATGGTAGCCATTACCATGTCCATGGTAGCTATTACCATGTCCATGGTAGTGCTTACTATGTCCGGATTCTGACATCGTAATATTTACTATTTTATTTTCTCCGTGTGGTGTATACTGCGATGTCATCCGCGAATTGGGAGACGATGACACTGTCCGGGAGACCATCGACGATTGAAGTGACATAAATAATATAAAGCAGAGGAGACAGGACTCCTCCTTGAGGAACTCCCTTATATACATGCCTGGAGTTATCATTGAATGAGGAGATGATTTGTCTTTCGTGTGTCAGGAATTTGATAAATTTCGCTATTGGGAGAGGACATCCGATCGTGGCTAGCTTGTTGAGGAGGATTTGGGAGTTGACTTCGTCAAATGCTGATTGCACATCCAAAAACGTCGCCAGGGTTTCTTGATTATTGGATAGGTTTGTGTCAATGTAGAGAAGAAGATTATCTAGGTTGTCATGACAAGATCGACCCTTACGAAAGCCACTTTGCGATTTTAGGAGAAAATTCTCAAATTCCACCCACCATTGGAGTCTATTTTTAATCATAGTTTCCAGTAATTTGCACAGACAAGATGACAGCGTAATGGGTCTGGCCCTTTTGCCATTTGGTTTAGGAATGAAATGGAGGTATTGCTTTGTCCACTCAATGGGATAATTAGCAGTGGAGAACATTTCATTGAATATATCGACTAGCAGTAACTTGTACTTTTGAGGGAGTTTTTTAAGAGTAATATAATCTAGACCATCCATTCCAGGAGATGACTTGTTGTTACGAGAATTCAAGGCAATATTAAATTCATTATAGGAAAATTGTGATTCCAATACTGCGTTCTGCTCGCATGGGGGTATGTAGGAGGGGTTTGATTGAACCCAGGGAGGGCTGATGGAGTTTAGAGTGTTTTCTGCCTGTTGATCGATTCTCGAATTTTCTTCCTTATTGATGGGACTGTTGTTCACCCAGGCGTTCTTGAAGATTTTGCATGAATTCCATACGTACACTAAATCTTTCCTAATATCAATGGACTCCGCGAATGACCTGAAGCTGTTTTTTTTCTTTTCCGCAAAGAGCTTGGAAGCATCCGCAACCGCTCTTCTGTGTACAATGTAGTCCTCGTGAGATTTTGTAGACTTCCATTGGATAAACGTCGAAATGCGATGCTCCCGAGCCCTTTGACATTCTACATCCCACCAGTGGACAGGATTACGATGTCGTGATGGGGGAACCTGAGTCTTGCGTGGCGTGTTCGATTTAATGACATCCGAAACATGGTCTACGAATTTGTAGTATTTTTCAGTGGGGGAGAGATCGTCATAATTGGGATTGCAAAAGGTTGATGAGAAGGAATCGTCTAAGGATTTACAGAGAGTGTCCCGGTTCGTCTTAACTGATGTCAACTTGAACGATTTTTTCACGTAAATCTGTTTCTCGATAGCTACCTGGGTAAGAATCGGAAAATGGTCTGAGCCATAGGTCTCGTTTTTGACAGAAACTTTTATGTTATCACATAGAGAGGTCGAGGACAGAACGAGATCGATATTCGATTCGCTAGTTTCGTCATGACAAGTGATCGTATCAGGATTGTGAAGTACGAGATCATAAGTGACAATCGAGTTATAGAGTTTGTCACCTCCTTGCTTAGCTTCTATGCAATTCCAAGCTGGGTGGTGGGCATTAAGATCGCCCATGATAATCGCTTGATGAGGGGATGAGGATAGGGCGCAGATTTGATCCCATTCGGAGGGAAGGAATGTTGTGTGAGGAGGTTTGTAAAAGGCGAAGAGGTTGAATGGGGGGATGGAGTTGGTGATCTGGTAACCTACTGATTCTATTGACTTTTTCGATATGTCTGGAGTTGGAATTTCCTTATAAGTAATATTTTTTCTGAAAGCCACTAGCAGTCCTCCACCCGTGTTATATTCCCTGTCTTTTCTGATTACAAAAAATCCGGGTAATCTACGTTCACGGGTGTCCTCGGATTTCAAGCGGGTTTCAGCGCATACCAGTATATCAATGTCTTGAATGAGAGTGTCCAGCTCCGCTCGTCGGCGATCAAACGTACGGCAGTTCCAGTATAAGATCCTTAGATTTCTGTGAGTGATCCGGGAAGCAGTAGTATCTCGGGAGGTGCAACGTGAAGATCTAATACCAGGGTGACGGTCGGTGTTGATGGATGAAGTGGAGTTTAGAGACATTACTAAATTTCACTCCTGCAGACACTATTGGGTCTTCATTTCCGAGTCCTGACTCGCCTTATCGCGGGCCTTGTTTCCATCAAGTCGTTCGAAGTGGGCTTTCTCCAAGACTTTGACTATTTTTGGAACACGGGTCTTGAGGGTTTTTCGGGGAAGTTTTCCCCTGACGAATCCTATCATAATTGCAAGTCCCATCAGATGGTTGGTTACTTTTAGGGCATTGTCGACAGCGGTTCTAGGAAATCTTGTGGCCTCCAAAAACTCTCGAAATTGTTCGAAAGATATTGGGAAGCCCCCACGTGTATCATCTTCATCTTCAAGTATAATTTTAACCGCATCCCAGTCCGATCCCTGTCCAACGCTCTCAAGAGACTCTTGAGAAGCGTTGGGAGAGGTGGAAACTCTGGGTTTCTTCGCTGAGTTATGGAGTTTCCCCTTCTTTGTTTGATTCAAATTTGGCAGAGATTCTCGGGAGGAAGCTGAGGTGAATGATTCCGTGTCCGATGGGGATTCCAGCTTTTTGTCATCACCCTCAACGATCCTTGATTCCCTGATTGATGTCGTGAATGGGGATGAGGTTGAGAGGAGTCTCTTGTCCTTGGGAGTTGATGAGGATTGAGGAGTTTTGAATGGCGAAAGAGTATGGATTGTCTAATTCATTGGTGATAGTGACATCCATGTTCCTAATTTCTTCTGAGATCGTAGAGGGTGGGGAGAGGACTTGATCAGGAGATGTTTCTTGAGCTGGAGGGGAGATCGGGGTATGGGCAGGGCCGATTGTGGAAGAAGAAAGCAATTCAGGAGCTGACGTTGGGAGTGGGGGTTGTTCAATTTGTTGGTCTGAGTGTCTCGCTGGTTGCTGGCTGTTTGTTTTGGTTGGACAATTTCTGGCAATATGTCCCTCTTCACCACATTCAAAACAATTGGGATTATCCACGTTAATGTAAATCAGAATGGTTTTTCCAAACACATTGGCTTAAATTCGCTTTGGTAGTTTCTTGACGTCATCAGGGTCGATGTAGGTCTGCCTTTTGTGAGACATGATGTGGGCTAATCTCTTGTCTTTGAATCCAGCCTTCAAGGTCGTGATCGGGGCTGCGATCTTAATTCCATATTTGTTCAACAGCTCGTTTTCCAAGAAACTATCTGGTACCTGAGGGAAGACGTGGGTGAATACAATTTTCTTGTTTCGCTAGACGTATGGACGAATGTGCACTACTTGATGGTCAACTATAATGTGCTTCTTAGAGTCAATAATCTCGTCTGCTGTATGTACACTGTCCAGCCAGACAATAATACGTCCGTTGCGAAGAAAATCTGAGTGCTTAATTTTGGATTCGGGAACGATGTCTAAAAGAGCGATAAGGTGCGCTTCTCTACTTGCATTTTGGTTCCACTCCAATAGGATAGCCTGTTCGAAAAGTGGTACATTGGTCGCCTTAGCCACGGCTACATACGAGGGCTTTGACAAATTTTGGGGTGTCGTTGTCACTGAGGTTTCTGCATTTAGGGACTCCATCCCTGACTGGTCCTGTCCCAAAGGACCCACCTTTAACTGCACTACCAAGAGGAAATTTTCCTCTTGAATTCACTAATTTATCACTATGCACAGTAATAGCAATAAATCGTTAAGCATTTTGTACAACCACGTCAAGCGCGCGAGGAACTTAACAGGCACGTCTGCTCGCTACGGTGTCTCAAGCGAGACTCCGATGAATATCTCTGAATCTGTGGCTAGTAGTCAAATTTTCATTATAAACTTTTTTGTAGATCTTTATTTGCTCTATAAAAATGGTCTTAACAAAAATTTTGCTATTCTCCAACGTTTTCGAGATATTCAATGAAAAATAAAAAATAGTCAAAATAAAATTGAAAAATTTGCTACTGAATTGTCGGCGGACAATTTCACTTATTATTGTTCAAGATCCCTTTTTTTTATATCTGAAATTTTATTAATTTTATAATTCCTCTGATGCAAATTGACAAGTCCAGGGGAACAATTTCCTATTTTTTGTTTTGTACCTTCAAAATTTTAATTTTGATGACAGTTTTCATATGGTTTTTATGGATCTCATATGGAGATTTAATTTAATCTGGAGATTAAGTAAATCTGACGATTTAAATAGCTAACTCGGCTTGGTGCAACCGGCCCATAATAGATAATATTATAATATATTAAATAGATTATAATATTGTAATAGAGAAATAATTTTTTTTTCTAAATAAAAATTACAAAAATTGAAACTAGCGAAGAATCATTAAATTTTTTAAAAAACCTAGAATCATTTTAATTAGAAGAAAATAATATTTATGTATCATAATATCATATATAATCACTTATTTATAACATGAATGATTATTTTCTAATTGAAAATTAAAAATGAATGAAATTAATTTTTTTTAGTTCTAACTTTTTTAA
>NW_021680550.1:98498-99149 GCF_001412515.2 Diachasma alloeum
TAAATTTTTTAAAAAACCTAGAATAATTTTAATTAGAAGAAAATAATATTTATGTATCATAATATCATATATAATCACTTATTTATAACATGAATGATTATTTTCTAATTGAAAATTAAAAATGAATGAAATTAATTTTTTTTAGTTCTAACTTTTTTAATTCCAGTTTTCTAATTTTTATTTAGAAAAAAAAATGATTTCTCTATTACAATATTATAATCTATTTAAGGCCCGTCTTCCACATCTGGTTACATCTAAATTGACTTTTACCCCCCCACGTTTTGCGGCCAATTCGGAAGCTCTATATCAAAATCTTCCCTGTCGGTAACAGCGGGAGTATCACAAAATGATAATTTCCCAGGGCTCCATAGGCTCCAGCCGTTTCAGGGTGCATAATTTGAGGGCCCCAATATTTACAAAATATAAATATCATATGTACAACATGTAATAGTAACTGAATCAGTGGAAAGACGAACGAAAAAATGTCGTGAAAAAAAAGCGAATTTACTGAAAAATTGAACTTTCAGAGGGAGGGACGGGGGAGGAGGAGAAAATGGCCCTTGTGGCTAAAATGGAATCGCCATTTTTTTCGGGGGGGTGAGGGTAAAATAAACCTCCACTTTTTTTCCCCACAATATTTTTGGCGGTATG
>NW_021680550.1:102023-103575 GCF_001412515.2 Diachasma alloeum
AAAAAAAGAATCACCAGGAACCATAGACCTTTTTGTGAAGTTCACGCCTCATTCCATCACACGAGCCCTCTAATTCTTGATTTGACGGCTTGCCATACAGTACAATATCATTTCAACGCGCAGACAAGCGACGCAGCCAACTACCGGCTGTTCAAAAATTCATTGGCTCGCTCAATTATTGAGGTAGTATAGCATCACAATGAATTTTCCATTCAGCAAAGAGGATTCGTTAAGAAGGAAAACCTAAATTTGTAAATTTATAATGGATCATAGATAAACTGACAATAACAAAGGTTTTTTGACAAATGAAATAGTTTTACGAAGTTGATAAAATATAACCGTGACTCCTCTAAACCTAATGGATTCCATGGTAGAGGGAAAGTTGGAGAAAAATATTATGAAAATAATGTCTGCGTGAGATTCTGATCAACAGCAGGAAAACGAGATGACTATGAGAGAAGGAGGAAAGGAAGTATGTGAAAACGAGTATTGAGAAGGATTTATGGAAATAAATGACGCGTCAATTTTTTGATTCATTACATCTACGATCGTGGAGCTCGTGAAAACGCCCCAGAGGGTAAAATGACATCAACTATTTCACTCGAATGGCTATTTTGTTTGAAACAGTAGAAAGGAAGTCCATGGTAATATTTTATTCGTATTTCAGAAGAACACCAGCAGCCTCAAGATGATGGAGATGGGGTCAATTTGAGGAGACCTCCGGTATCGGCCCCAAACATCCAGCAGCTCATCCAGCAGCAAGTGCTGGAGCAACTGAGGAATGTGAGTACCTAGCAGATTTGGAGATCTCAAACCGAAAGTCCTTGAATTTCCTAGATATTTCTAGTAACTCTCTTAATTTCCTTCAAAGTTCTAGTAAGTTCTCTAGTTCCCTGGAATTTCCGAGAAACTTCTTGCAATTCTTAGAATGTGCTGCACTTCTTGAAACCCTCGATATTTCCTGAATTCCCTGGACAATTCAAGAAACACCCTAATTTCTCTCCAAATTTCCTAGGAATTCCTAATAATCCATTCGATTGCTTTGAAATTACAGCAAATTGCTGGATTCTTTCTCTCAATGCATCGGAATGGCTAACGTTCTCCCAAAACTTTTTAAAACTCCCTGACTTTCCTCGCAAGTTCTAGAAACGCCCTGGTTACTCTCCAAATTACTGGAAATCCGTTGAAATTTCCTCGAAATTATCAGAAATCACTAGGATTGACTTCGAATTTCCCCGAATTCACTGGAAATGACTAGAATGCCCTGAATTTCATCAAAATATCAAGGAACTTCTCCAACTGCCTGGAAATTTGTAGAAATCTTTTCAATTTTTTCAGAATTTTTATAAATTTCTGGGATTCGCGGAAAAGTTCTGGAAACACCTTGAACTCTTTCGTAAGTTCACACAATCCCGAGAATTTCCTCGGAATTTCTAGATTTCCGTTGAATTCATTTGAATCTTCTCCACACTCCATGAATTCCCTCGAGACTTCTAGAAATGTTTTGAATTAGCATCAAACTTCTAGAAATTGCGTGGATGACCTCTAAATT
>NW_021680550.1:103600-104391 GCF_001412515.2 Diachasma alloeum
GAAGAAGGAGAAGAAAAGAGGGAGAAAATACTGGGGAGGGGGTGATAGATACCCAGGATATGCCGGCGGCCGTCGAGGGGGAGGGAGAGGAGGAGGAGGGTATGGGGGAAGGTGCGGCGACAGAGGATATGTCCTCCTGTAAGAACGACAATAAAAAACGTCCATAAAACGAAAAATCGTCTCCGTCATTTCTTTCCTATTTAGCCGTCCCATTCCTTCGTCTTCATCAATAACATTATTTTGACTCTAAAATTCAAAATTTCGTGGCTCGCTTTCGTGGCTCGTGGCTCGCTTTCACATGTGACATTTCAGATTTATTTGACTTCCAATGATCAACAACCTTCATATGACTCCCATCTGACTTCCATCGGAATTCCATATGACCTACATATCTCTTATAACGTCGTATTTTCGGTGAATTTTTGACCCTCATATGAACTACTGATGACCTTCATACGGCCTTCATATAAACCTCAGATTCTCAATTGACCCCCATATGACATAACCCTCACATGACCTCCATATGACCCTCATAGAAAAATCTTTAAAAAAATTCAATCTTCACCCTTGTGAATATTTGAACCATTGAAAATTGAGCTTTTCACCCTTTCTCAAACGAAATAAAAGTTATCAATGAGTTCTCCAAATAATTTCAAGTAAATTTAGATATTGTTTTTCTTCTGTAATACTCGTTTGCCAAATATATGTATTTTCGCATCGAAAACTTTTTCTCAAACAACGGAAATGCTTTCCTAAACATCTCCGAACAATCCCCAAATGATTGCCAAGAG
>NW_021680550.1:108658-109019 GCF_001412515.2 Diachasma alloeum
TAATTGATGGGGAATTTAATTCTCCGTCGAACTGTCGTTTTTTCATCCCTTAATCTCAATTAGGAGGGGAGAGGTGAATTTTTAAATACCGGGAGTCACTGTGCGCCGCGAAACTATTATTTTTCTCACTGGCCCATGACATTCATGGTAGTTAATATTTTTTTGTTACAGAGATTAAGGGATGAAAGAGGGTTAATTGACGGGGAATTTAATTCTCCGTCGAACTGCCGTTTTTTCATTCCTTCATCTCAATTAGGAGGGGAGAGGTGAATTTTTAATTCGCGGGCGAATGGTGAAAAGTCAGTGTGCGCCCCGAAAAAAATTATTTTTCTTACTGGCCCCTGACTTTCATGGCAGTTTT
>NW_021680550.1:109085-120503 GCF_001412515.2 Diachasma alloeum
GGTTTGCAGGCATTGATTTCGACAGCTGATCGATTCATCTCTGCCTCAACTAATAGCGGGCGTATTTTTCATGTAATCGGGGTGAAAAGTGGTGAAAAAAAATTAGAATAATTGTTCACATGTCAGAAATTACCTTTCAAGTGTGCTTGGTGTTGTGGAAATTATAATTAGTGCTTTTCCATTTGTATAATTTGTCCGCCATATTGAACGCGTGAGACACGCTCTCAAGGGGGGCATCTAGGGTATTATGAGCTCCGCATTATTCGCATAATTATGACCTTATCACATCTTACATCTCTTTGAGACCTAATTTCTAACATGGCGACGCTAATGAACTTTCATTTGAGTCGAAGGTCATATTTTATCACGCGTTGTATCGATCGTAATCAGTATAGGCGTAAGATGGAAAATAATCTAGGGAAATGGGGGGAATCTAGGGAAAAAATAGAAAAAAAATATCTGAAAGACGGGCCTTAATATATTATAATATTATCTATTATGGGCCGGTTGCACCAAGCCGAGTTAACTATTTAAATCGTCAGATTTATTTAATCTCTAGATTAAATTAAATCTCTATATGAGATCCATAAAAACCATATGAAAACTGTCATCAAAATTAAAATTTTGAAGGTACAAAACAAAAAATAGGAAATTGTTCCCCTGGACTTGTCAATTTGCATCAGAGGAATTATAAAATTAGTAAAATTTCAGATATAAAAAAAGGGATCTTGAACAATAATAAGTGAAATTGTCCGCCGACAATTCAGTAGCCAATTTTTCAATTTTATTTTGCCTATTTTTCATTGAATATCTCGAAAACGTTGGAGAATAGCAAAATTTTTGTTAAGACCATTTTTATAAAGCAAATAAAGATCTACAAAAAAGTTTATAATGAAAATTTGACTACTAGCCACAGATTCAGAGATACTCATCAAAAATCCAGCTGAGGGTTATTGCGTTCAGCGCAGCAGGAGGTTTGAATAAGTTGCGCATGGCGCCAATCACGCGACTCATGGCACTGTCGCAAGAAGGGTAACAGCTGTCGCGTTGCGCCGACTGCTCCGAAATTGCTATTATAATTTATAATAAATTAACGGTACATTTTGGGCTATAAGTTCCTAACTCCCCCCGATAGGACATTTTCTCAGCTACAAAGAAATATTTTTTTTTCCCATGTGATAAGGTTAACTAAAGATATCTAGGATTGAAGACAGCCTGTCGGCAATTCCCAATTGTTTATAACAAATTGTGAGTCACCCCGGCAAATTTGAGCATATACTTTTTAAAACATTAATAATTGCACTTTTAGTTATCGATTGGTGTAATTTGGTGCCCTTTGGTTAATTTCGATGTAAACGACATTTTCAGAGCTAGTTTGACTGGACTATTTACCCCATTCAGGGCATTTGGGCTAGGACTGCATGGGAAACCATGGAAAACCCCAGTCGTACAGCCGGCCGATTGCGCAGAGCCCTAATGTGCCCTTCTGTCACACTGACTAAAGGGGCACATTAGGCCACTGCACCGTGCCTACCTTCCGAAATTTTTGGGCGAGGGTGTTCCTAAGCGGTCACCCATCCAAGTACTAACCTAGCTAAACGTAGCTGCACTCGAATGTCCGCCGGAGCAACACCTAACTCACCCAACCATTACGGTCGGGTTTAGAATATTAATATCATAACAACAGTGTATGAAAAAGTTTCGTATGTATTGGACCTTAAATTTTTTTAATGAAAATCAAATATATTAACATTTTTTTACTGGTATATGCATCAAACTTTTCGTATTTCTCCATTTTTGGGTGATAAGGTACCTGGAGGCATGTCTCTATGAATTAAAAAATTAACAATAAAACCTTTTGGCATTTTCTACCAAAATCACTATTTCTCGAGATTATCACATGTCTAACGAGATGCGAAAATTGACTTGTCACGTTTTACTACTTGATTGCTGATTCACGTTCAACTTGCAGTGAGATCCACACCTGCTGTCGAGATATATCGTCCACCAGCGGCACGACGGGGTCAAAACGGCACATCTCCGAGTGTGAGCACGACCGCGGAATCCGCTACTGCGAAGTATGTATAGAAAGTTGAAACATACTCAGAAATGGTCTGATCGTTCATTAAAACGGAACGACAATTATTATTTTACTCCTTTCATTTTTATTTCTCATTACGATCATTTTTTCCTGTGACTTTTTGAAGAAAATATATCCCGCGAGGAAGGAGGGGAAGAATCCGAACAAAGGTTTTGAGTCCATTTCTACAGTATATTGAACAGAAACGGCGGAGATATACTTTTATGTGCGAATATCCTCATGGGGCCAAATATTGTTCGGGAGGGAGGAATGCAAATTTTTATTAATATCTTAACATTAGTGGTAGGTAGAAGATCTCCAATTCAAGCTACCGGTGTTGAGTCCAGTTTTAAAGGATCCTGAGCAAAAACGGCGGGAATATGGTCCGCAAAGTAAATAATGTATTCTAATGTAAAATAGTCCTGAGAGCAGATGCAGTCCGTAATCCAGAGAGGGGGGAATGTCAACTCCCATTAGTGTTGGCAGAAAACAAGAATTACATCTCCGATTTTGTCTAAAAATTACAGAACGAATTATCTTGTCTTGTCTCCATTGTTTTTTTTATTATTTTATTTTATCATTTGATTTTTCAATTTTTCCTGGAAATAATCTCAAATCAAAATTGGATCAGCTTATTGAATTACATGAATCTATTTTA
This sequence comes from Diachasma alloeum, assembly GCF_001412515.2. Classification (NCBI taxonomy): domain Eukaryota; kingdom Metazoa; phylum Arthropoda; class Insecta; order Hymenoptera; family Braconidae; genus Diachasma; species Diachasma alloeum. The sequence goes on from NW_021680550.1 coordinate 111,824, forward strand.
CAAACTTCAGTTCTCGCTGAGTATTCGGAAGGAAGTTTATAGAGTAGAATTCCATCTACACACAAGTTCTAAACAGAAATTTATTTATCTCGCACAAAGACTAAGCTACCAATCGATAAGAGACCTCGCAAGGTTCACGGCATGGTTCACGAAAATCGAATGTCTCTATGATTAATTTCACATATTTTGGTAGTGACATTTTCGTGAGGCCCTCTTCCGGGTAGTAGCAAATCATAAACACTGTTTGAAACAGGGATGTTTTGGACAATTTTTTTTATCGTATGAAAATTTAGTTATTGGAAAAATAAGTTTCGTTATTGACATACAGAACAAGACAGAAAAGGCCAGATCGTGCTATGTACGTTCCAAAGCATCGTCGAAGTACAGAAGCTGAAGGGAATCTTCAGCTGCAAGAAGAGACACCTTCAATACGACCGAAAAACGAACGTAGTATCAGAAACCCAAATACAGGGAATCCTTCAGAATCTCCTCAAATAAAGCAACAAGGCTCTGAAGAGAGTCTGAAAATATCAAATGATTCATCGGCTCACAAAGAATTCTCTCACGAATCTTCGTCACAGCCTCCACAACTCCCAATGGATCTCCAGGATGGACTGATTATCGAAAACAACCAAAATACTGATCAAAATGAATTCCACAATCGGAGCAATGGGCATTGCGACCCGGAAGTGCCATGTGATACACCGAATATTGATGTGACACTGGAAAATATTTCGGAAGTGAAAAAAACTGAGAAAGTCCTTAATAGCAGAAAAGAAACAAGTTCACCGCGTAATTTAGTGTCTGACGTGTTGATAATATCGACTAGTGAGAGTTCGCCATCGAGGAAAATTATTCAGGAGGAAGTACCGACTATTCGACTACCGGAAAAGAAACTCAAGAAGGTGGCGAGGGCTAAAAGTAAACCTGCTTCACCGCCGTCGCCTCCGGCCAAAGTGAATCGTGATGAGTGTGACTGGGACAGTTTGTTTGATGACAATGGGGAATGTTTGGATCCAACGTTAATTGAAGAGGTGAATTATATATTTCCTTAATCATAAAGAATTATATCGTGTGTCTAAAAGCAAAAGATCGTATTTGCCAATAATGGCCTTCTCCGGCAAAAGGTCGCATCCGCGAGCATATACGTGCTTCTGCTTTTAGGAAACCCATCAAAGTGAACCAAAAAATAAAAATAAAATCAAATATCTGAAGTTTAATGATCAATGGAGAAAAGACCTTCTGCTTTTTATGAAGTTGGAAAAATATCTCAATTAAAGCGAAATGCTCGTATATCCATTTTTCTATTTTACTTGCACTTTGATATATACATCTTTTTGAAAAAGTTGCTTTCAATTTCGCTTATTTCTCATCAAAGAAATTAGAATATCCTTCTATTTATTGGGTGAATAACGAATATAATTTCTTCATGCATTGAATTATCATGCTCCCATGAATTCACAATTCTTAATCATCATAACCTGAAAAAGTTTCAAATTCCCTCGAAACATAGTTCTGCATATTGACAGCTTGGTAACAGAGTAGCGTAACTACCAAAAACGGTCATTTCCAAAAGTAAAATAACATATCTCTGAAAAATGCGCTATTTACGCTCGGGATTGGAAAAATCATCGGAATAATCATTTTCAATTTTTAAAAAATAAACCAACGTATCATTTTCAAGCGTAAATCTCAATTACGTTCTTCTGTTTCAAATTAATTTTAAACTTTCAAACGATTAAAAAAATTGAAAATGTACAGATTAGGGAAATAAAGTCGTACTGGAGAGATTGTAGCCCTGACTAGTCCGATCCCTTCGTGGCTACCCCCAGGGTTGCCAGATACTTGGGGAGCCGAACCGCCAATACGTGGCGCTGGTATAGCCCAAAAATAGCCCTGTCCAAAATTTTCGCCAATTCCCGCCCACTTCAAACAGGAAAATTTGAAAAACTTATTATATGTGAAAAATCCAGTATAATACAAATAAAAAACATTCGATTTTCGGGGTCATTACAATAACTTCCTCCCTTCGGGTCGGGAAGTTAAAAAATTATAGCATATTGAACTCTTTATTCTTTAATCTTTCATACAAACTATATTAACATCGCTAGCAATATTTTTCAGGCTTCAATTTAACGAGGCTCAAGCGTTTAAAGGATTTAATTTCACGAGGGTCAAACGTCTGAAGGGTACAATGTAACGAGGGCCACGAGGGTTCAATTTAACGAGGGTCAAGCGTCCAAAGGATTCAATTTCACGAGGGTCACTAGGGTCAAGCGTCTGAAGGGTTCAATTTGACGAAGGTTACATGGATTCAATTTAACGAGAGTCAAGCGTCTCAAGAGTTCAATTTCACGAGGGTCACGAGGGTTCAGTTCAACTAGGGTCTAGCGTCTGAAGGGTTCAATTCCATGAGGATCAAATGTCAATTATAGTACAAGGATCAACCGTGTCAATATTATTATGTGCTGGAAGGAACAATTGTACTAAATTATTAAGCTTTATTGAATTTTCTACATTATCATTTGCGGTCCTGGAAAATTAAAAATTTGACGATGCTCTTTTGGTGAGCTATTTGGTAACCCCCGTGACGTTTGACTCTCGTGAAATTTGACCATCCCTTTGTGACCCTCGTCATGGTTGACTATAGTGAAATTTGACTATCCCCGTGTGACTTTTTTGTTGTTTGACTCTCGTGAAATTTAACCATTCCCTTCTGACCCTCGTGACCTACAATTCCGAGTGGAACTCTTTCCCCAGTCCTGCAGTATATTATATTTTAAAAGAAAGCATGCCGCCAGCATATAGCCTACTTGGCGTGTTATAGTCCGGAGCAAAAATTTGCCCGCCAAAATGCATCCCAAATAGCCCATTTGGTTATAAATAGCCCCATCTGGCAACCCTGGCTACCCCCACTTTATTTCATTCCCACTCACATCCATATCTCCCACCTCTGAAAACCAAGGGAATGGACTAGTCAGTTGGACAGTAACTTCCAGAGGCTGTACCAAAATCATTTCATTATGAATTAGCAAAGGGGAAGTGGGGCAAATTGGAGTGGTGGGGCTAAATGGAATGGTAGCAAAAAATGCATGCAGAGCGACATTCAAACGACTTTTTTTATGAGAAAAATGAAGGAGCGAAAGTTCTAAAGGGTTAAATGGCCTTGAGGATCTGTCAAGCGGAGTTATAAAAAGGATTTAAAGTTTCTAAGGATCAAAGAGGTGAGACAAGTGAAAAAGATGAGGGAAATTATTAGGTATCTCAACGCACGTGGCCCGAGAAAGGTCTTATGCTTTAAAATATTCTTGTACTCAAGTGTGATTTTATTGCAAATGAACTTTTGTTATGCACTTCCAATGTTTCGATATGTAATATATTCATGATGTAACGCGGAATGATAGTGATAAATGAGAATTTATTCGAGTTCCGTGAACCGCAATCATTCTGAGATTTAAGTCATTGAAAATAATTTATTAATTTGAATCATGGAAAATAATTTGTAAATATGATCTACATATTAGAACATCTTTCTCGCGGTCTAAGAATCCAATGGTTGTTCATTTACAAACTCAACGGTACTTTATTTTAAACTTTTTTAACTGGAAATGACGGTTTTTTGGTACTGAATTTTAAGGATGTTTTACTGAAATTAAGTAACCTCTTTTATCCTCAATATCATGCCTTCCAAAAGTTTATTAAATTCAGTACCTTGGTTCTGGAAACCGGAATTTTTTTTACTCGTGGTTTTGGTTACTGTACCTACCTCTCCCATTTCACTCTCGAAAACACACGGGATCCTCCCGATCGCTGCCCTGTTTGACCCTCAAGAACAAAGATTGCTTCAGTTCCCTGATTATCATTTTTCAAATTCATCATTTTTTGGTGAGACTCAAGAGACATAAAACACGAGAACAAACGTAAGGAATGTCAAATTTTCATTTGGATTTTTTTTGGAGATACGTTCTTCCGTTACGAATACGTAATACACAGGCGTATCTTCAAAGAGGTATGTAACGGGTGAATCGTGGACAAAAAATGTTTGGAACATACAAAGATTTTGAGATACGTTTTTTTCACATAAATTATATTACTAAGTTGCCGATATAATCATTTGATTATAATCAAAGACATCGATCAAAGTGTTGATAAAATTATTAGTTTTAATTAATTATTAGTTATTAATAAGTGAAAGGCAAAAGGTCGTACATGGACCTCATTAATCAATCTGAAAGTGTAGATATTATTACAAGTTTCTCCAGAATTTTCATGCAGAATTGTAGAAAAAATGGGTGGAGATACGACCATCTTGCTTTAAGAAACTCGGAAAGTATCTTTTTGGCGTTTACGACCTTTTTCTTTTAGATACACGATATGGGATCTTTGAATCACCTATGTTCGACCGTCGGACAGAAATCTTGAAAAAAAAAAGGATCTATCTCGGACTCATGCGGAACCAATATGAACCTCCGTGACAGACCGGACGAAACAAACATCTGAAATCCGTCCAAGACAGATCTTTTATATTTACAGAAAGATCTCCGTTCTGAATGATTGGAGAACATGGGTGAGAGAAAAATCCCAATAGTAGACAGTAAAAGCCAATTAAATCAAAGGACGAGTCGGAAACATTTAGACCAAGTAATTTTTAAATATCCCTGTAATTGATTGAAATATGAGATGTAGTATAATCGGAAGATATTTCAACTTAATAGAATGGAATAAAATAGAAAACAAGGAGGCCTCTGGCGAAACGAATAATTGGACAAACGAACCGTTTCACAACCCTAGGTTGGTCACCCTGTGCTGAAGTCAGCATAACTTTTTCCTTCGCTTTTAGGAGTGGGGGATACAGTTACAAGTGGTAATTACGTTAAGTGGGGGTACCCAGAGAAGTAAAATGTTATGCTGACTTTAGTATATGAGGGAAACCCCGCCGCCCTTTTTTTTTTTTTAATTACAATTGACTGGCTAACCGGAAAAATTCAAAAAAATTTCAAATTTCGTCGTTTAGGTTTCTTTACACTTATTGATGATTAATCAATTCCAAATGATTTTTATTCCAAAATATTATTTATTGGAATTTTTTAACAAATAAAAATTTTCATGAAATTTGACAACCACGCATTTTTGTTCGACGCAGTCGGTATTCGCGATCGGAATGTAGATGTGGGAGCCATCAAGTGGTCTCTAAACTAACTAGTCTTGGGGGCCAACCAATGATATCTCTAGGAGGGAACCAATGATGGGGCTCAACCAATGAGATCAAGGAGAACCCAATGATATCATTGGTTGGCCCCCAAGAGTAGTTTGTTTAGAGATCACTTGGTGGCTCTCACATCTACGCTGCGATCGCGAATTCTCGTGTAAAAAAAATTAAATAAAATCCTACATTGTACTGTAGAATCTATAGTATATGCTTTGGCTGACAAGGAACACTACGCAGGTGTCCTCCTACGATTTCGATGAAACTTAAATATGTTATAGGGGACCTAAAACTAAGGGACATGTATTTTTTTTTAGCTGCCCATATTGGGTTTTAGGGGGTGAAAGTGCTCTCTGAAGTTGACCACCTCTCGGGGTCATTTCTCGATTGCACACATAAGGAAGCTTTTTGAACAACTCTTTCGCAGTGTATCATGAAGGTCACAAGGAATGATGAAAATGCAAATTAGAACCGTCTCCGGGGGATGAAATATGGAGGGTAAACTACCCTTGTGAAAATTCATTTTTCTCATAGAAAAAAAACTTTTGATGGAAATCCTATGGGATAAATTCCATTTGAAAAAGTAGAAAAAAATACAGAATACCTGTTTTGATTTTTTTTTAAATCGAAATTTAAAACTTAAAAAATAGATTTTTCGTGAATTGTGAAATTTCAAACTTTTTCCTGTACAAAACGAAGCTTACGGGTAATGATGAGGGAAACCATTGGGACAGGATCNTTATTATATACAAGTCTTCGATTTTTTGGTACATAAAAAAGATGAGTAATGAGTCTCTGGAAGTAACACTTGGAGGCTAAATAACCTTTCAAGAAGTTACTTTTAATTATATTAGTGAACAGAATTCATTTGAAAGAGTAAAGAATAATAAGTAATATCGAAATTTGAACCCATGAGAATGTCCATTGCTAGTTATATATGAATTACAACCTTTTAATTATCTGTCTACTTGTATCACAGTACCATAGTCCGAACTAAATGGTAAGGATTGAATGAAGATCCGATATGGAGACGAAACAATTATGGTAGTAATCCCTAAATCATGGAATTCAGAATATACATTGATATTATTATAGAAGCTCAGACCATTTATTCCTTCTAGTATTATGTTCTCAATCAGCATACTTTCTGTTGGGATCAATCTACAGTATAGATAGTATTAGGAGACGTAATGCGTACAAAAATGATATTCTTCAAAAAAATGCAGCAAACAAAGTGATTTTTTGCACCATGAGCATCTGACTACTGGAATATTGGAACAGCTTTCAATATCACAGTGCGGATGAGATGATTGCCCGAATGCAAAATCGACAGGATTTTCGAATTCATCTGGTTTTTTAGAAATGTAACCACTCTGAAACCAAGCATAACGAAAGAAATTTTGATACCTTGGTGATGATAATTGATTGTGGACTAAAGATTGTAACTTTATGATATTGTTCCGCAAATGTAAATTAATATCATAGTCCATTAGGACGACACTATCCGAAAAATGAAGAACATAATTCTTCCATATCTTATCATATACGTCAAGGGGTTGAATTTTTCCAGTAGTCCCCTTTGGTATCAACATAGTTAATAATTCTTTATCCGGAGGAGTAATTTCTTTCACGACTTGAGGACAGTGTCCGCTCCAGGAATCGATTAACAGTAGACTTCTAGGACCCACGTCTGGGAAAAAGACTTCCTTCAACCAGATTTTGAAATGCTCTGAAATATCAAGTACTAGATGATAATCCTAATTCTTGTATAGAACATATCATGTTTGTTAGATCTTAAATATTGTCATACGTGAAGTGAGTTTTCCCGATTTTGAAGCGGTGATGAACACATTCGCAGGTTTGAAGAGATTTTGCTCCACTATTGGACCGAAAGTTCCAGAAGGTTCATTCAAAACCAGGAAGACAGGTGAAAGTAATTTTCTATCAGCAGAAATCAGAGGTTGTACTGTATAACTATGTGTCGTTGAAGTTATCGATTGTACGACGCACGCTACTTGTTTAGTACCTTCTTCAGCTAACGTTCGCCCTGAATGAATTTCCAATTGGAAACCACTTTGATCAGTATTATAAATGTTTTCTGGGCCATACGTATCCCACTAAGACCGAACTTTCAGGAGGAATTCGTCCGCTTCTTTTTGTAACTCTTCCCGAGTCTCTAATGTTTTTCTGGTGATGAATTTGTTAATCTTCCGGGATGTTATGCGGTGTGCTCGTTTGAAATAATGGAACCACCTGGACAAAGCTGTAAAACGAACGCTTCGAAGCTGATTTCCTTCCGGGCTTGCAGGGCCCACCTTCGGAGGTCAGTATCGTGGACGATCAAACCTGCATCGATAGCATTCTTCATATTCTTTAATGTGTACTTCGAAATGCATTTCAACTTCCCCATGTATGTCCCTCCTTCACTGATTTGATTCGCCCAGCGTCGTAACTGTCTACGTGATTTCACCTTCCTGAATCGATGGGAAACATTTTCTACAGAGAGATTGTTCTTCTTTTTTCCACCTCTCCAGAAGTCAACGGCATTCTTTTTATATTCGAAATCTACAGGTTCCTCATCCTCCGAACAACTGTCAGGTGATTCTTCTGTATGTGGTTGAAATTCTTTATCCTCGACCGCTATCATTTCTTTATAAGGCTCTTGATAATCCAGGGACGTTTCTTTGATCATTTCAACTCCATTATATTCCTCCATTGATTGAATCAATATCCTTTCGAACGTGTCTGCTAATTCACGTTCCTCGTTGTTCACGGGTGTTTCAACAAGATTGAGAACTTCAAATGTTGCCATCAGAAGTCAGATAACGTTGATCGGATTAACTTTCATGGTAGAACAAGTATAGATCACGACACTCACCGAAAAACTACTTTTCTCTTCGATATATGTTCATAGACTGATTGTAATTCACAAGAGGGATGGAAATGAAAAACATTGATATCGTATAAGTTATATTGATCAGAGTAATTTCATCCTCAGATAACAAATGAGCCATTTGCATCAATATGTTTACAACTCCCGAATATTCTTCAGTTCTGGTTCTGCATTATCAAACAGAATGGTATTGTCATATGTCGCCATTTACGTCTCATTGAAAACGATATCACATCGAAGCGATAAGAGCAACCGAAATACATTTTATCATCGATCCATTATTTACTATACAAAATCATCGGCTCTTCTTTGTACCACCCATCCACGTTCATATACAGATGAAAATTTGAATTCCTCAAAATATTTCATCATAACTCATTTTTTCAAATTGGAAATGGAAGCCATTTAATGGAATCTCTACTCTGGCCTTCGGTGAAATTTTTTAGATTCATGGTCATTACTGATTTCTTTTGAAAAGGAATGAGGTTGGTCCGATCGATTCAATAAAATACCATGAGGATTGTTAAGCCTTCAAGTTTCACTCCCGAAGACTATTTCAATTGTTTCACTTATCATTCCGT
>NW_021680550.1:120684-126971 GCF_001412515.2 Diachasma alloeum
GTAGTTAACCTCCCCGACACCACTCCTGGATCCTGTCCCAGTGGTTTTCCTCATCATTATCCGTAAGTTTCGTTTTGTACAGGAAAAAGTTTGAAATTTCGCAATTCACGAAGTCTATTTTTTTAAGTTTTAAATTTCGATTAAAAAAAAATCAAAACAGGTATTCTGTATTTTTTTCTACTTTTTCAAATGGAATTTATCCCATGCGATTTCCATCAAAAGTCTTTTTTCTATAAGAAAAATGAATTTTCACAAGGGTAGTTTACCCTCCATATTTTACCCCCCGGAGACCGTTCTAATTCGCATTTTCATCATTCCTTGTGACCTTCATGATACACTGCGAAAGAGGTGTTCAAAAAGCTTCCTTATGTGTGCAATCGAAAAATGATCCCGAGAGGTGGTCAACTTCAGAGAGCACTTTTACCCCGTAAAAACCCAATATGAGTAGCTAAAAAAAAATACGTTTCCCTTAGTTTTGGGTGCCCTATAACATATTTAAGTTTCATCGAAATCGGAGGGGGACACCTGTGTAGTGTTCCTTGTGAGTTCACACGATGGCCTCCGTCGCGCGCACTCTAACCTTCCTCAAAGTTGCCATGTTCAGCCATCAGTTTACTCTAACGTAACTAAAATCCCAAACTATGCCATACATTTTCAATAATTACAAATAATCCCTGTGGTGACGGCTGATGAAATTGTGGGGAGATGTTCCTGAAATATATACGGTTCTAGACCGTAATGGTTGGGTGAGTTGGGTGTTGCTCCGGCGGACATCCGAGTGCAGCTGCGTTTAGCGCGGTTAATACTTGGATGGGTGACCGCTTAGGAACCCCTTCGTCCAAAAATTTCGGAAAGTAGGCACGGTGTAGTGGCCTAATGTTCCCCTCTAGTCCGTGTGACAGAAGGGTACATTAGGGCTCTGCACAATCGGCCGGCTGTACGACTGGGGTTTTCCATGGTTTCCCATGCAGTCCTAGCCCGAATGCCCCGAATGGGGTAAAGTTTAGAGTAAGACGGCCCATGGTAACGCAGATAAAAATCAGAAGAGAGAAGTGGGAGAGGCAAGACAGACGAATGGGGAGCCTACAAAACCGTAATGGTAGTAGGAAAGAAATTTGAATTAAAAAATTATATACGGTTCTATTCGTGAAGCGTTTGGATTTGTCTTCCATTGTCGATTTTTTGTTTGTGATTTATGAAAAAGTGGTGCCATAAGATCCTGTGTTGATGACACATTTTTCGTATTTTCTCCTCAACAATCTACGTGGTTCAGCATTTTGGGACTTCGGCAGGATATTTGTAATCACTCAAAGAATATATTCTCAAAATTTCAGCTCTGCAGTCCATTTCCTTCTACTCCCATATACTTACTGCGGAAGTTCCTTAAGGGGAGACGGAACCCCTTTGTCTACATCAGATCTTAAAATTGTGTTTTCTCCTACAATTAATTTCTATCTATGAAATTACTTTATCGACTCGATTATGGCATTGTTGAGTCAATGAAGTAGTTTAATGTATATAAAATGATAATTGCAGGAGAAAACACAATTCTAAAGATTCATATAAACGCAGGGGTTCCGTTTCCCCTTAGGGACTTCCACAGTAATCAAATGGGAGTAGAACGAAATACTCTATTTAGCTGAAACTTTGAGGATATATTCTTTCAGTGATTATAAATATCCTCCCGAAGTCCGAACACGCTGAACTACATAGATTATTATTATTTTCTCACAATTTCATTGTCCGTAACCACACGGATTATTTTTAATTATTAAAAATATATGGCATAGTTCGGAATTCTGGTTGAGCTAGGGGAAAATGATGGCTAAATACGACAATGTCGGCGGAGGTTAGAGTGCGCGTGCCGTAGGCCATGGCGTGAGCGGGTCATTCAAACTGAAAGCTACACTTGTAGGTTATTGACAGTATAAAAGATTGACTTTATCTTGTTTTTATTTTATAATTGATTTAATTCATAGAAAACGCGAAATAATGTATTATATTTGGACGAACAATATATAAACTCATTAAATTCCTCTTCATATTAGCACGAGAGAGAAAAAAAATAATAACAAATGATCTATAATTATTTGTTCGACTTCTTGAAGTATTTAGCGATATTCTCATACGTATCTTCGAGATTAAAACTACGAGGGCTATATTTTATTTTATTTCTAAGCAATTTAACGACTCCAACACATCCATCTTTCATGTAAGAATTAGATAAATCATCGAAACCAATCCCAGCTTCAGCATTCTTCTTCCTCAAAGTACTTGGTATCAGTTGAGTTAATGTAGACAAGGAATTGGCAGCCTCTTTAACTCTTCTGTTAGCCTGATACCTCCCCAGAGCTTCAGGAACTGTGATGATCTGCGACAGAATGTCTTCTAGGGTGAATACGCTGCATGCAAAATGCCTTAAGAGGTACACATCATAAGAAGCATTATTAGTACTCCCTTCATCCACTTGTTTGACATATGCACGAGCCAGGTTGGACAACTTCAATTCACCGGCATTTGACTTCTTTATATTCATCTTCGTTTTGTATCCTTCCAAAGAGCAAGCGAAACCAATGACAACTGCCTAAAATTCATTCAGAAGAGATAACTTTTCGATTGCTCGCAGGAGACGGGGTCCATCAAAACGAAGATTATGTGATACCAATATGCATTTCTTCTCCATTTTCTGGAGATAAGCGAAGGAACGACGTCAGAGCACCACGCAGACTCAGTGTCTCTACACGAACTCCATGTAAATACAGATCTCCTGAGACATTAGTCAGACCGTGAGTTTGGGTTGCCTGAGAATCAATCGGTTTGGACGGCTTAATGTAGATATTGGATGATGCAGTTGCAGTTTCAGCTGCAATTCGGAGAATGTTGCAGTTTGCGCCCAGTCCAGACGTTTCTAAATCGAAAAAAACGACCTGATACTCTTCATTCCCGAAATCTGCAATGCCATTACCGTTTGCCATCAATGACTCATTAATAACAGGGGTGTTAATCAATCCCATTTGGGATTGGTAAATAACACCCTCGGATTGTTCCTTGCGATAGCGTAATGCAGTTTGTTTTTTCCTTAACTTAATTCGATTAGCTTTGAATTCTGTTGTGCTAGCCCTCTCAGCAGTTCCCGATGCTTTCGCCTCCACTGACTCAACGTGCTCCTGTAGAATATCATCAATAGTCAGGTTGAGTCTCTCGAAGATCTGAATCAGGTAGCTTTCTTCCTAATTTTTTTCGGCAATAGCAGCAGCCACTCGGTAATCCATTGACTCACTCAAACTATAACAGATGTTCTTGGGTGCCTTTCGAGCGATCGCCGCATTTAAACTCTCGTTGGCTTGACTAGAGGCAACATGGACAAACTTTCCAACATTTTTAGCGAGGTCTTCAAAAACTGCATCGATTTCTCCAAACAAAGTAGGATGTTGGAATCCTTCGCCAATCTTACGATGGGTGTACTGTTCGGGATTTGACTTGTAATTACACCAATCAGTGCAGTAAACGTGATTATTAAAGGCATGATATGGAATAGATCTCAATGCCCTTGCCAAGCCGTTGTCATCACCGTAATTCTGAGCCAAAGCGTACGTGAACACCTCCGCAAATAGTCTGTCGAAGTTTTATTCATCTCTCGATCCGGGTCTTTTTCTTTTAGAATAGCATACGGAAGGTTCTTGACGCCTTTGGAAAGGTGATTTCTATCTGATAATTTTACCACGTAATGAGAGTCTTTCAATGCTTCTCTGATCCCAGCTATTGCCGAAGAATTCTCATCTCCACAAAAAATTCCCAACTGTAAGTTATTATTTTTCAGAATTTCACTCCGTGTGGCCATTTCTCGGGCTAAATATGCTTCAATAGCTTTCGAACTGCCCGCAAAATTTTTACGACAATCATGTTCGTCCTCGGGAGTTCCAGAAGCGCATTTCTTACAACCTCTATTTGCTGTCCCATAATCGACGAATAAACCACTCTGCGTACCACTTAGAGCAGCATATCCATTGAGGCTATCATAGTTTTTCCCATTGCCCCTCTTAGACCAAGCGCAATCAAAGGACACCATCAATCTCACAATAAATGTTACAGCGCTGAAAATTTTTATCCCTTTCCACCTAGCAGATGGTTTTTCACTCGTAGACTGTTCTGCGACTTCCTCCGTTGTTCCGTCCTCATCTAATCCTAAATTATGAATCAGTGAATTCATTGTCATGACGACCATGTGATCGTAATTTACCTGTATCCTCTTCGTTTGAATTGACCTCTTTCTCTTTCTTCTCGGTATGAATTGGAGGAAGATGTTGGGTTAGGGATTATGAAGTTTTTACGATACTGAGGCGGCCTCTAAGGTTCACACACATACTAGGATTTCCAAACTTTATAATTCTTATAGAAGCACAAAACATTTTCAGAACAGTTTTTGTTTTCTATTTTTGTTTATTAATTCTATGGTACTAATCGATTACAATTGTTCTGGATTATTGTGTGACGTTTTCACAAACTATATAAATGTTAAGTAGATTATAATTTTCTAAAATTCTAACCGAATGGGTGCCAGTCAATGCTTTTTATTGAGAGGGCATTGACGCCTGTCCGTAACAAAATTTAGAAAAAAAAAACTTAACATCTGAAAATGTCCAACTTCTCAGAATTACGAGTAGACCCTACTTGTTACAAGGGGAAAGGGGGACGATACCCCTACTCTGGTATATTCTCTCCTCCACTCTCACACGAAGAAAACACAAAATTTTAATCAACAAAAATATAATTCATCGCAAAATAAACAAAACAAATACAAAAGAGAATTGCTCTGGGTTCTGAGGACCCAATATCGCCAAAACAGTACAAATTGAAATAAAAATAAACGAGATTAATATTTTACATCGATAATCGATAAACCACGATTACAAATCGTAGACTCACAAAGAAAAGATACAAAGATAATTGAATTAGATCAATTCTAATAATTCTACCCAAATACACAGCAAACTCAATTCAAAGTGACACGAAAAATAAATGAGGGGAATCGACTGAGATTCCTTCAACTCGAATATCTGTACATCAAGTCGATTAAAATCATCGATACATGCCTGATCTCAAATATTCATAAAGTTAAATTATAATCCAAAATTTTAACTCAAAATTAAACCGTAACTGATTAACTTCGGTATTTAAACTCAAATTACTCAAAATTAATTATCAAAATTTACACATTAACGGTGAGAGCCGACCACAACTCCCACGACTCAATAAAATGCAAACAAAGGCTGGATGGAGACGCCATAGTAGACTCGTCCACACGAGAAGTCGAAACAAAGGGCTATGATTCTCGGATTTTACTAAAATTTAAAGAAAATTTGGCTTTGCCCACCTGTCTACGTAAGGAGAACTATTTCCTCCCAGGATGGACTGCAGCCCCAATAACGAAAAATAATAACAAGTCAAAACAAACAAAATAAATGCCAATCTGACAGACCGTATTACTTTGGCGACTACATCTTGCTCTAGCTAGGAGACGACTCTCTTCAAGCGTGCATGGACTTCCTTGAGATGCTTGTTTTTTTCCGATTTTGAGGAGGGTTCCCCCCCTCTAACTACTCGAACCAAATCATTTGCTAGAATATCGAAATTTTCTTCAACTCAATCTAAAACTTTACAATTCCAAAATATTCTAAATCATAAGATTTCACAGATATTACTCGTCAGAAAATTCTAAATAATTATTTGCACTATTCTAAAATATTTCTCTTGAAATTCTCAAAATTGTTTTAGTCGTTTTTATCGCTTCGGTGTCATGTTGTTACTCGAGTATCCCTCGTTGACTTCCAGCAGGTCCTGATCATCGGTTCGTTGGAATTTCTCTCCCGGTCATTCCTCGCGTCAGGGTACCCTGGACTGCTGACTGCTAGCAGTTGGAGATGTTGGATCCCTGCCCAGAGGACACCTGCTCTCATTTAAAATGCATGTGCCTCGTAGAGGGACGCTACCGTCCGATCCTCCTTCTGATAGTCCTAGACGGGATGGTCTGGATGTTGTCTGGTCCCAAGAGATATTTCTCAGGACCTCCTCTTCTCGACCCATCCCGTTGACTCGGAAATACGACCGGTGGAGAAGACAAAATATGTTAAATTTTCATAATAATGGGGGATTTACTTTCCCCGATTCTCATGGGTGAGAGAAGCCTCCTAGAGTTAATTTATACTCAAAAGAGTGCCTTTGAAGGACTTGATATTTGTTACAAAATATATATATATATATATATATATATATATATATATATATAT
>NW_021680550.1:127046-132654 GCF_001412515.2 Diachasma alloeum
ATATATATATATATATATATATATATATATATATATATATATATATTTTGGGGTGACGACCTCAGCCGTCACAATTGAATATCCTGGTTTTGTTTTTAACATAGAACACTTGACTTATAAATTAATGAATTGACGTTGAATACCCTAGGTGGTATGATAGCTGCATTAAATTATATAAAAAAAAAGAAAGAATACAGTTTTGTGGGGAAAAGCCTTTCGGCATAAAAAACCCAGATTTATTATCAATACACCAAATTGGAGGATTCACTGGGAATGGCGGTGTCACACGTGGGTTCACAGACACATACATATAACAGAAAGTATTTTTGTTGTTTAACGGTTCAAGACAACGGCTAGCACGCGTCCACACATACAAATACCGAACCTACACTAATACTTTGATTACGCAGGCTAACTTGGGGGTTGTTTGGCGCAATTTGTTGATTGTGTCCTTAGGAGCGTGGCTTCTGTGCCACGTGGGGACACGAAACCGTGTGATTTCGTGCCGATGATTGTTCGTTTATTTTGGTTGTTAATTCTTAGCCACTTTGCTTAGAATTATCGTTCACTAGTGCACTAGATTTGTTATTAGTTATTTTAAGTTGTTGATTTTGTTGGTTTTGTTAGGTTTTAAGTCAAGATGACTCGATAAATCGTGGATTTTGTTAGCTCTCCACACACGCTTCAGTATCGGTTTTTACTAACTGATGCATCCGTCGGCGCGTGCACACACCAGCGAAAATGGTGCTTGTGAGGTGCTGCCACCATTTGTCGCCTACATGCAGCCGTCGGCGCGTGCACTTACTAGCGAAAACGGTGCCGGTAAGGTGCTGCCACCGCTTATCGCCAGCATGTGAACGCAGCCTCAAACCTTCACAGGTGTTACGATGTAACAATTAATTTGGATTATTGGAGAAATCGTTTGGTGTATAATTATAAATGAGATTAAAAACTCGATTGATTAATCATAAATCTTTGTAAAGGGGAGTTGATCAATTAGTTTAATAGAGCCCTAAAACTTAAAGTGGATAGCCAGAGTAAAGAAATGGAATGAAAATAATGTAAAAAAAACAAGATTAATGAGGGAAAAGATCAATTCGCATAATCGCAGCTGGAATATCAATTCATTAGAATCAAATCTTTTCATGAAATAGTTAGCAATTTATTGCCCTTATAATAAGGCATTAAAAGGTCAATCTGGAGAACCAGGAGAAAAGAGTTAAAAATGAAATATCAAATAAAGTTGGATGAAAATTGAAAAATATAAAAAGAGATGAACAAGAAAATCCAACATACATCTCTGTACAGAGGTGTTCAATTAGCTAAATAGAGCGTTGGAACTCAAACTGGACAGCCAGAGTACAGAAATGCAATGAAAAAAATGATAACTAAAAAAAACAAGATCACTGAGGGAGAAAATCGGTTCACATAATAACAGCTGGATTATCAATTCATTAGAATGAAATCTTGTCATGAAATAGTAAATTGATTGCCTAAATAAGGCTGTAAATATCACACTAAAGAACCAAAGAAAAAGAGATGAAAATAGATAATGAAATAAAATTTGATGAAAATTGAAAAATATAAACAGAGATGAAAAAGAAAATGCAACATACATGAAAAATTTTAATCTAAAAACCTAGCTTCTTCTCTGAAGATTCTCCTCAAATTCTATTGGAATTCTATAAGAATTCTCTTGAAGGTCTATTAGAATTATATTAAAGCATCCTATGAGCCTATCATTTTTTAAAACCATATTTGATCGGAAAAAGTCTAGCTTCTCGTTTTTCTGTCGAAATTTTTGGGCCAAGATTTTCTAAGTTTCTAACACTGTATTTTCATTTCTTCCTCATGATAAAACCATTAAAAAAATCGAAAATCCGTGTCCAAAAATTTTTACAGGTCAAATTTCAACAGAATAAGTTATGGAGAAAAAACAACACCTATAGACATCGTCCTCTTAACAAATCCATGGGAATACACATGAGGAAGTTGCATAATTTTAAATATAATTGGCGTAGGAAACATAAAATTCTTTAACAGAATTTTAATCGAGTATAAATAGAATTCTTACGAACTTCCAATAGAACATCAATAGAATTTTGTATAAGGGCTAGGTTTTTAGATTAAATTCTTTCATGGATATATTGCATCGTTTGTCCTTACACCATCTTTTCAATTTCTCCAACAATCTTAATAGTTAATTCTCTCAATTTTTGTAGCCCTGGTGCAGCTCTCTTTAGCAATAGTTTCGGCAATGGGTCCAACTTTCCTCTCATTCTCTTTATGGGTACTCCAATTCAGCGTTGGTATCCTTCCACATGCCAATGACTTATTCAATCCCTGATTACCAATTCTAACGTGAAGGCAAGCTGGGAAAGTAATTTCAATAATATAATCATGAATATTTGAATGTGTATAATAAAATGTGAGGACATTGGATACTCACCCATAGCCATTTGGTAATTAATCTCGAAAAATTTCCTGTTTCCACGTTCTGGTTCTTCCATGCATTGGCTAGTAGGGACAGGCTTCAAAAACAGGCAATGTACACATCTGATGTGGAGATAGGAGCCCAAACCATGTTTCGTTTCTTTTTCAATGTTCTTCAACGACAAGGGGTTCTTACACATGTCACACTCAAGCTCATTACTCAATAATGTCAAATCGACACAGCGATTTCCCACAATTACCGGAAAAACATCACTCGTCCCGACCTCCGGTAGTTCATCATTCGTCTCGACCTCCGGTTCACTTACTCTTCTCACTTTGTTGGCCTTTCCCACATGTTCAGCAAAATTTCTCAGCTCCAGTGTCTTCTGTTTAATAAGTCTCCCCTTGTACCTCGATCTTGCCAACTTATTTGATTCTTCCATTGCGTTAGATATTCAGTTTTTCCCGTAGAATCATTCACAATATAACCCAAGTTAACTTCTCCAACATCACGTGTTCTTCTTCTTTTTCTTCTATTTTTATGGCACTGACTGAACTGTCTTGCGGCCGTTAACATCACGTGTTGTTTACATCGGTTCACTCTGTTGAGGCCTGTACTATAGATTTTACAGTACAGTGTAGGATTTTCTAGGGAGACAAGAATACCAACTGCGTCGAACGAAAATACGTGGTCGCCAGATCTCTCGTGACAATTTTTATTTATCAAAAAAATCGTGTAAATTTTATTTCGGAATAGAAATGATTGATGATTGATTAGTCATAAATAATACACGAGAAGAAACCCAATCGACGAAATTTGGATACAGTCATGACTTTTTTGCAATTTCATTATTTTTTTTTCGAACGATGCAGCGCACTGTCGGAACCTTTAATATTTTCCCCCACTGTATAGCCCATAAACTTACTGTGGAAGTTCCTTAAGGCGACAACCCGCTTTTGTGAAAATCTAACCCACTATTTGGACGGTAAAGTGGGGACGGCCAATTCTTACGGAAAGCGCCTAGGGCCCGTTCAGTTCAAATGGAAGAGTATTAACCGGGCTTTTAGAACAAAAAGTACATAAACAAACCGGCCCTGGGTGATCTCCGCATCAGCAATGTACAGCTTTCAATTCTCGTAGCACAATATACTATTCCATGAATTTCAAACCACTACCACGCAGAGATATTTCCGAATTAATGTGTCTTAATTTTCCAAACTTGTTTTTTTTACCTACTTTGTTGAACGAATGCAGTTCGTGAACAACAAGTATGAAAATTTTTTTACTTTTTCTTTACTATATAGTTAACAGCTGCAGTTGGAGAAGTAACGATAGAGCAACCAAAAAATGACTACAAAGCGTTCAGCAGACCTTTCGAGGTCTCCAGCGACGAATTTGCTCATGTGATTGAAATCTACAATTTTCCTTCTGATTTCAAAACTAGTGACCTTGCAGCGGTATTCAGCACCTTCAAAAATGGAGGGTTCGAACTCAGGTGGGTCGATGATACCCACTGCCTTGGAGTATTCAGCAGTCCGCTTGTCGGTAAGTCTGCATTAATATAAAAACATTCAGTTCAGTATTTCATACCCCCATAATTAGGGAATCGGCTTGATGTATATTTGCCGAGAAAATTATCAAAAGATTTTTCCAATGGAAGATTTCGGTCTCTACAAAAAAAGTGTTTCTAGTTGTAAGATAAATATCACCAGTCGACATAATCATTCAATTAATCATATATTTAACAATGAAAAAGTAGATCTAGAGGCATATCTTATTGTGAAACGGATAAAAACATTCAAAATTTGTTGCCGGGCTTTTTTTGAAGTAAAAAATTCCACCTGTGGCGTAGGAGTTATTGATATATTACTTTTCCTTTTACTAACAATTCGTGATTACATACTCTTACTGATATGATACTCATACGACCAATTAGTTTCGAAGATTGGAAGTTTTAGCCTTCTCCTCAGAATCGATAATATTATGAATCAATCGAGGTAGCTGGACACTCTGGTGTAGCCGTCAGGGTATTCGTTAGCACAGAAATATCCATGTATCCAATATGAAATTCCAACGATTTTATTCTTCACTATGAGCGGACCGCTACTGTCATACTGAATAGAAACAAAATTAGTTAATGACAAATTATAAAGTAAGGCGTTCGGCTAAGAAGTGAAAATTTTCAAAGAAATTCAGGCAGTTTGTGGCCAAAGAGGTGAGTATTGCGCACTACTACCCTCAATTCCAACGTCTCTTGCAAAATCTATGAGACAAAAAGGTTTTGGTATACAATACGTACCCCTGCCAGATACCCTGCTAGAAATTGTCACATGGGGAGTGGGTCGCCAAAGGTGAATTTAGGACTCTTCGGAACACTTTATATAATTATATAAGTGGCCGGATAGGTGTCTACCAACACCGACAAAAAAGTTTGATTTCACGTATACGTATATTAGGTGTACATGGGCAAGAGAGACATATATTATTTGAGAGACATATATGGTAAAGAATGATAAAAATGTTCGAAGCATAAATTTTCACTCAAGAGATCGAGATACGCGGGAGCGTATCGGGCCAAGTCCACGAAATCACCAAGAGCGACCAAGTATCTATACACCACACAACTTCCCCCTCCACAACCACCAATCTATTTTTTTTTAATAATCAATTCACGCGATCATTTAGATAAAAACTGGCCTTAGTTACATTATATAAATCGCGTATCAGCTTTCCACTGATGCAATTATCGGTTGAATTAGTTGAATATTAACAAAGATAGCCACATAGCAACGAGCTATTATGCACATTTTTCGGGTTTCGATTATTATCCATCTGTCTAGGGCATACATTTCTCTTATGAAGTTGGTAATTCTCACTAGATCTTACCTCACTATATCCTCAACTATCTGTAACTAGATCTCAGGTAGTAGGGGTTGACCTCCAGGTACTTAGCCGACATAGGGCACTAATTAAAAAAACGACCTTATGTACTCGATTGTACGTCGTTAGGACATGATTGTACAGTGAAAATATTTGTTTGTACATTCACCAATTAATTTTTAAAAATTAATCAAATTTTGACATGATGCTGGCCGACAAAAATTGTAAATTGTTCGATCAACCCCAATTAAGGGTCCAATTGAAAGGAAATCGTTTGGAAATTCTAAATTTAAT
>NW_021680550.1:133140-139256 GCF_001412515.2 Diachasma alloeum
ATATTTTTTTGAAAAAAACCGCCAAGTCGTTTGATTGTAGATTTCGAACCGGGGATTCTACTTTTTTGAAAATAAAATGAAATGAGCCAAGTGAGAAAAAATCAGTAGAAGCAAAATAAAGTACTTGGCGCGGAGTTTTCCATCAAGTAGCCTGTCCCTTATCAATCTAATTTCAATCTCCTGCCCCGCGCCAAGTACTTTATTTTGCTTCTACTGATTTTTTCTCACTTGGCTCATTTCATTTTATTTTCAAAAAAGTAGAATCCCCGGTTCGAAATCTACAATCAAACGACTTGGCGGTTTTTTTCAAAAAAATATATATTTTTTGGTTTAAATTAGGCATTAACAAAAACTTTCCAGAGCCAATTTCAACCGTTTCATTTCACCCCGTTCCAATTTTTGTTAATTCCATTGCAAATTTTAGAAATCAACGGTAAATGTTGGAAAGGTGGCGGCAGGTCCCGGTCCCACTGGGCTTAGGCCCTTGCGTATGACATATATATTCGTTATGGAGAGACTAGGTCTTGCGCATGCGCGGATCTCCTCTCCATCAGGTTGTAACATGGGTGCGTTTCGGAATCACCTACCGTAGCTGCAGTAAAGCAAAATTAGATAGGGTTGCAGTACTGCTACTGCTACTACGTCGATTGCGAAACGCGCCCCAAATGTGAGAGTTCATTCTACTGCGAGACGTGCTGCAGCCAATAAACCAGTGTTCTAATAATAAAACCCGTGTACCATTTATTGTATCCACACCCGCCATCTAACAGGTTATGGGCCCAGAGCACTCTCCCTAGCGCAAATAAAAACTCAAGTGAGAAAGAAAAATAAGGACAAACCCTCAGGAACATAGTGCCAAGTGTCTGGTGGTCTGAGGTGGCGAGGGAAGGCGAGGGAAGGCTGGAAAGATGGAAAAGCCAGAAGGAGAGAGGCGTAAGTACGGTTGAATGTGCTATACCGGTGGTAAGCGTCTTCCAGACAACGAACAGGGGTTGCGTCATTCCGGGGAGATTGGCGGGAACAACGTGGACGCTGGGAGACAAGATGGTGGACAACAAACGTTGGCCAAACCATCAAACTAAAGTCCGGGAGAAAAATAAAATATTTGATTAGGGAATTAAAAATCCCAAAAAAATGAAAATAAGAATAGATTGAAATAGGTGGGAATAATATATGTTGAGGGATGAGTTGGGAGAGTTGTAACATGGTGAGGGACGCGTCCAATAAGTAGAGAATCGGTGAGAGAAGCGTCCAAGTATGGAGAATTGGTGAGGGACGCGAATAGTATAGAGAGTCGGTTAACGTGGTGGGTGCGTGCGCAGCATTGGTGGGGATAGTGACCAGTAGTGGCTGTAGTTAAGCAGCACACGCAAAGCTCGAGCGAATGATGAGATCACGAGATGTAAAAAAGAGAAGGGGTCACGCAGCTCTCCGCCAGCGCGCGCGCATCGCAACTGCGGTCGGCGGCGAAACTAAATTCAAATTTGAAATTGGTGCGAAATACAAATAAGGCGAGAGTGCACAAAAATAAAAACAAGCCCAAATCAGCAAATTAGTAAATAAATTACCATAGGTGACGACTTGTGGGAGCTGTGGAGGCAATTAACGTTCCTCTTTGGATTTGATGAACCCCATAAAGGAGAGGACGTCGTCCTCGAGTTAGTAGAGGAGACCGTGTTGATACGAACAGACACAATTGAGTGTTATACGTTTGGTGAGTTGAGATGAATTAAAAATGAGAGTTACGATGAAAAATGCATGCGATCGAAGTGCTTGTGAGGATATTAGCTAGCAAATATAATCACAAATTAACTAAGCACTGAAAATGATCAAATTACACAAAAATACTAGTT
Source organism: Diachasma alloeum (assembly GCF_001412515.2). Taxonomy (NCBI): domain Eukaryota; kingdom Metazoa; phylum Arthropoda; class Insecta; order Hymenoptera; family Braconidae; genus Diachasma; species Diachasma alloeum. The sequence continues at coordinate 134,994 of NW_021680550.1, forward strand.
AAAAATTCAGAATAAAATCTGAAGTTTGGTTGCTCCAAAGGGGTGATCAGTGGAAGCGTGCTTGTGTTCAGTACGTGGAAATTGATTAGCTCTTTCGGGCATAGAGGTGATATTGTGCTCATATCTCGTCTGTGTCTGACTGTCCTGAAGCTGACTATACTTGTGTTCGGTTGGTCGGTGAAAGGGTATAATATACAAATGATAATACTAATATTCATAGATTCTATTTATTACAACACCCAAAAGCATAATGACAGAGAACCAGTGGAGACTACTGGTGGAGTGGCATGAGCAGAAGCTCCTCGCCAGTAAGACTCCCATCATGCCCAGAATTTAGGAGGAGCAACCACCAATTACTGCCGAGGTGAGTGAGATGAGCAAAGGTGAGGGGAGCGACGGTAAGAACGGGGAGGACGGTGAGAGCGGCGAGGAGGCTGAGGAAAGTGAAGGTGCGTCGGCCGAACAAGGTGCGGGACAAGCGGCAGTAATTGAGGCTCTCAAAGCAGGTAAAAGTAAATCTCAAATTACAAAAATCGAGTACGTGGAACCTAAAGTTAAAATAAGGTCCACGTTTCAAAACCACCCGACCAATCCAATGAAATACCACGCGAACAAACCAAGAACTGAAATTCCAGTGGAAGGCAGGCTTGAATCGGTGTGCTCGAAACTTGATGCTGTGACCAGCATACTCGTGAAGGTTTTGAATATTCAGACCAACACTAGTAGCTGGATACTAGACAGCATCAAGAAAATGAGAAACGAGATGAGCGAGATGAGGAACGGCCGGGATGACAGGCTCTCCCGTATCGATTACGGGACGGAGTGACCGCTGAGGAGGGCTGAACCTGAGAACCCTGGTAAAAAGGTGAGAAATGGGTCAGATTTACCAAATGATGGCCATGATTTAGATGAGGATGAAAAATTAGAAGCGAGAATTGAGAATCTTAGCAAAAGACAAAGGGAAAATCTGAGGCGAGAAGAAAAGAGTCAAAGTGGTGGAAGCACTGAGAATAGCACTGCTAAAGAAGTTGCTAAAGCCATAAAACTGGAGATCCTTAACAAAGGACCATCAGTTGAAAGAGACTACAAATTAGATAGTAGCACTAGATTTGACTTCACTAGATTTCACTTCTATGACTATTTTAAGTCAGAAGTGAGATCTCACAAACTCCTGCATGTCTTAGATAGTAACGTAAAATTCAGTGGAGATCAAAAGACTTTAGATGAGCATAAATTTAAGGTGAGAGACATATTGATCAATCACAGACAAAAACTATCATTCTAAAGTAGTTTTACTGGAAGATCCAGGAGCCAATCTAAATAAACTCAAAAAGATTAAAAGATTCGAAACTAATGTATCTTCATTTACGGTGAGAAAAGAAATCTCTAACATGCAGTATGTAATTGGAAAAATGACAGCAGTCGAGTTTTGTGAGAAGTTGGAGGAGGCGATTCGAACTTACGAAAATTCTGTAGACGCCACCCCTTAATCCGATGAGGAGAAAAGGGACGCGTTTAACAATGCCATCATAGGGTCTGTACCGATGGTACAGTACCTACAGTCCTCAGTTAAACTTAGAGATAAGCAGCCCCTAACTTATGAGCAATTAAAACTTGTTATTATGCAGGAAGAAGCATCAAGGAAACAGTCTGGGGCGGGGAGCAGTGAGGTGAGAGCTGCGAATCTCACCGGATTTAAGGAGGGATGTTTTGAGTGCGGGGACTATGGGCACTTCGGCCGAAACGGCCCGGGCAAGGGTAAGGGCATATTTTGTTACAGTTGCAAAGGCTACGGACACAATTAAGAATTGCCCAAACTCAGGTGAGACAAACAACAAGCCAAAAGTTAACATAAGACACACCAGTTCGCGGGGAAATAGTTTTCGTGGATTTGGGCGTGGTGGAGGGTCATTGAAGAGAAGGTCAGAGGGTTTAGATGCGAATGACCCAAAAGGCGCGAAAAGGGGAAAATACTATAACTTAAAGGGCAAAGGAGACAACAAGTACTCAAAGCCCAAGACCAGTATAAAGTCTAATAAGGAGGGCTCAAGCAAAACCTCAGGAGGAGACAACAAAGAGAAGGGTGAGTTAGATTCGAATGAGACAGGAGAGTGCATCGAAGTGGATGATGAGCTTTGTGAAGATCAGGCATTGCACTTGGGTGTTTGTTTCGACAATTCGAAACTAATTTTCAAGACCCTCGACGAACAAAGTAAATGTGATCAAATGCGCGAATAAAAATAAACAAGCGGATTTGAGAATGGAGGGAGTAGGTCAGGTAGAAATCGAATTGTTAAACGGTGAGAAATTTGAAGTAGATGAGATAATATTTGCTGAGGTCGTTCAGGCTAACTTATTGTCTCTAAGATGATTCGCAGGGATGGGTCTTGCGATATATCTAGATGATTAGAAAATAGATATCTTCAATCCAGAATCAAATAAGTCATTTATCTCAGGCGTGAATAGAAAACCGTATTGGATAGTAGATTTGGAAGTAAACAAATACAGTCCATTCAGTAGAAAACTACAGAAAAGTACAACTAGACGAGTTATAGCCAATATGGTAGGTGGTGAAATAGAGGTGAGAAGACACATGACGCGAAGTGTCATAGCCAAACAGAAAGAGGTTTCGGCGATGGAAACTCCAACTGAGAGTAGCGAACGGATTGAAGAAGGGTCTACAGAGGTGAGAAATAATGAGCAATCCCAAGTCGGGCCAGATGACAAACCGGATAGTAAAGAAACCCCTAAACTGATTAAAAATCAATTTGAACAGTCTTATTTTAATTATTCAATCTGGGATAGAAAGATCAATAATGTAGATGAGGCGCAACCAGATGAATTTACTGAGGATTTCGATTTATTCGGAGCAGAGAAAAATAAATTTCAGGGTAATAAGGCCATGATATGGCATGCTAGGTTCGGTCATGCATCGATACCGTATCTCAAAGCTTTACAATCAAAATTCCCGGACAATAAAAAACTAAAAGGCGTGAATTTCGATGAGTCATTAATGGAGTGTGAAGTGTGTTTAGCTTCTAAATTTAACAGACTGCCATTCCCTAAGGTGAGAAGGCGAGCAACAGAGCCCTTGCAGATAATAAACTCTGATGTAATAAGACCAATATCTCCGAGTTCATATCCAAAGGGATACAGGTATATATCTGTATTCATTGACGATAAATCGAGATTTGCAATGACATACCCGATGAAGGCTAAAAGTGAAACGAGTCACTGCTTTGAAATGTTTATTAGAAGTGGCAGAAATTTGTTGGGTTACGACGCGAAGGTGTGCTACCTTAGGTCAGATCAAGGTACGGAATTTACTAGGGGACATACAGTTGAGGTATTGAAAAACTTAGGCGCGGAACTACAAGTGGCAAGTCCTGATACTCCAGAATACAATGAAGTCTCTGAACGATACAACCAGACAATCCAGAAAAAGGTGCGTGCCTACATGTTCGACGCGAAATTTCCGGAGAATATGTGGGATCTGGCTCTGTCTGCCGCTGTATATGGGACATTCCATGTCAACTCAGCCACCCTGGATTTTTTTGTTTCTCAGAATCCTGAATTAGCATGCTCCCAGTCAAGTACTACATGAGTACATACTTTCTCTAAATTTTCGCTCCTTTAACATTAATTGTTTGGCCAGGACAAATAACAAAAGCTCAAATTTTTGAAAAATCATATCTCGCGAATGAATTGGCCGATTTTAATAAATAAAGAATTTTTTTTTCGTTTTTTTATATACTTTGAGACTAAAAATACAACAGTACCACAAAGATGATGACTATGCCATTTTTTAAGTTTTTCGTTATTTTAATCCCTCTGTTTCGCAGGGGCCATTCGAAAATCGAATAATTTTTTTTTCTTCGACGGATGATATTACTCAACTTTTCCGGGGTATTTCAAAATGGGATAGCCATATGGAGATGGGAAAAAGAAAAAAAATTCCATGGAAAATTTGATTTTCCGATCATACATGGGACATTCCATGTCAATTCAGCTACCCTGGATTTTTTGTATTTCGGAATAGAACGTTGGTATGTTTAAAGTCAACTACGATATGAATCTAACATTGTTTCAAACTTTTACTCCCATAACTTCACTCTTGTACCTGGCAGACATGCCCAATATCATTCGCAATAGCGTTAATTGTTCGAATTCACATGATTTTTCACTTATCATGATGATTATTTTTCCACGTACGGATTTTGAACAGGCAGGGCCAACCAGAATGCAGCATTTGATGACAAATGA
>NW_021680550.1:139456-140756 GCF_001412515.2 Diachasma alloeum
CCAGTCAAGTACTACATGAGTACATACTTTCTCTAAATTTTCGCTCCTTTAACATTAATTGTTTGGCCAGGACAAATAACAAAAGCTCAAATTTTTGAAAAATCATATCTCGCGAATGAATTGGCCGATTTTAATAAATAAAGAATTTTTTTTTCGTTTTTTTATATACTTTGAGACTAAAAATACAACAGTACCACAAAGATGATGACTATGCCATTTTTTAAGTTTTTCGTTATTTTAATCCCTCTGTTTCGCAGGGGCCATTCGAAAATCGAATAATTTTTTTTTCTTCGACGGATGATATTACTCAACTTTTCCGGGGTATTTCAAAATGGGATAGCCATATGGAGATGGGAAAAAGAAAAAAAATTCCATGGAAAATTTGATTTTCCGATCATACATGGGACATTCCATGTCAATTCAGCTACCCTGGATTTTTTGTATTTCGGAATAGAACGTTGGTATGTTTAAAGTCAACTACGATATGAATCTAACATTGTTTCAAACTTTTACTCCCATAACTTCACTCTTGTACCTGGCAGACATGCCCAATATCATTCGCAATAGCGTTAATTGTTCGAATTCACATGATTTTTCACTTATCATGATGATTATTTTTCCACGTACGGATTTTGAACAGGCAGGGCCAACCAGAATGCAGCATTTGATGACAAATGATAGGCTGGAGGAAGTTTTATTTCGGATATTTCGCACTAACATATATATTTTCCGGATATTTCGTACTAACTCTTCAATTGTTCTCGGATGTCATTTTGAGGTTGCGTAAACGACACTCCTGACCAAAATCCGTACGTGAAAAATAATCCGACAAATACCCCTCGTGCTTCAAAATTATCTGGTATTTACCTCAAATTTCCCTGCAAACAAACGATCGTGTCAAGTTTTGCAGGAAAATCCCTCGCGCACGCACTCGTGATTTGTTAACCTGAAAAACTTGACTCTTTCGTTTGTTTGCAACGAACCTATCGGAAAATACCCGATAATTTTGAAGCTCTTGTGGTATTACAAGTGAATAAAAATTGAAAGCAAACGATAGCTTGGTCGGTAGGGCGAGCGATTTCTAATCCGATGATTCGGGTTCGAAACCCAATGGGTGCCGATCGGGTTTCGAACTCCGAGAAATCAAACGTTGTCCGCATTCCTTTGGGAAATGACCTTGGGATTTCTGTACACAAACATTGGACAATGGATACAAAAAATGAGAGCGCAATGAAATCAAAGGTTCCGAGTGGGGGTGAGAATAAACAACCGATTTCTCGGAATTCAGTTTCCATACGAG
>NW_021680550.1:141067-147605 GCF_001412515.2 Diachasma alloeum
TCTTATCTGACAGTCTCGTTCACGATACTACTGCAGTTCATTTAATGCAACAGATTCTGATACGACACATAAAACAAGTCTGTGCTGTCGTAAACAAATTGATCTATGTTACAGATGGTGCTGGACAGCACTATAAGAATCGATATAACATGGCTAATCTTGTGTTGCATAAAAATGATTTTGGAGTTGAAGCAGAGGCGCACTATCATGCGACCGCTCATGGAAAGACGGTATGCGATGGCGTAGGCGCAGTCTTGAAGAGGGAAGCAAGACGAAGGAGTCTGCAAATTACTAATGGTGAACCTATTCTCACTCCAGGTGGTCTGTTCCAGTGGGCAAAGAATAATTTGAAGGATCTCGATGTGTTTTCCTACACTAAACAGGATCACGAAGATATGAAAGAACGGTTGAAAACAAGATTCGCCAGTGCAAAGGCGATTCCAGCGATACAAAAAAAAAAACGGCTTCATTCCTGTGGGAGAAAAGGAATTATTGATTAAGAGATATTCTTCTGCGACTACGGGAGAAGTTTTTTCAAAGACAAAGAAACGAAATGGATGATGTACATTAAGATAGCCATTGTGATTCAGAAAAGTTCGATTTCAAATTGCTTTTTTTTCTATAATTTAATGTTTATTGTTCAAATTACAAACTTAAAACATATACTCCATGTTGATNTATTGATTAAGAGATATTCTTCTGCGACTACGGGAGAAGTTTTTTCAAAGACAAAGAAACGAAATGGATGATGTACATTAAGATAGCCATTGTGATTCAGAAAAGTTCGATTTCAAATTGCTTTTTTTTCTATAATTTAATGTTTATTGTTCAAATTACAAACTTAAAACATATACTCCATGTTGATTTAAAAACTCATCAAATATTTGGTACTTTGCGAATTCTCATTGTCGTTTACGTAAGTAGAGCTGTTAATAATCAATAAATTCAACTTTTTTCTATAAAAAAACGCTTTTTATGCATCACTACTTATGCATCTCATCTTCAGATTATGCCGAAAAATTGCATGCTCATCCTTTCATGAGACATTCATCATTTTTCAGGAACAAAATTCGGAAAATCTAATTTTTCATGAGAAAAAAATTTTTCTCTCATCTCCATATGGCTATCCCATTTTGAAATACCCCGAAAAAGTTGAGTAATATCATTATCCATCAAAGAAAAAAAAATTATTCGATTTTCGAATGGCCCCTGCATAACAGAAGGATTTAAATAACAAAAAACTTAAAAAATGACTCATTATTCTTCCTCGTGGTACTGTCGTATTTTTATTCCAAAAGTATATGAAAAAACGAAAAAAATCTCTTTTTCAATTTGTTCGCAAGATATGATTTTTCCTAAATTTGAGCTTTTGTTATTTGTCCTGGCCAAACAATTAATGTTAAAGGAGCGAAAATTTAGAGAAAGTATGTACTCATGTAGTACTTGACTGGGAGCATGCTAATTCAAGATTCTGAGAACCAAAAAATTCCAGGGTGGCTGAGTTGACATGGAATGCCCCATATCTTTTGCAAGGAATAAACTGAATACTGAATACAATTCCTGTTGGAATTCCCCAAGATGCATCGGTGGCAAGGTTGCCCATCGGTGCCAAGGTTGGTGCATCGGTGAGTCCGCCACCCCGCTGGGTGCCTGGCCCGTATCGACTGTGAAAGTGTGCAGCAGTTTTGTGTGTGGGATGCAAAGTGGCTCCTTGCAAAGATTTATGCTCCAGCAACCCCATGGTTTTAGGGATGCAAATACCGAGGAATCGGAACAATAAATGTGATGATTTATTTTGAAAATGTCTATTTTTTCATTATTGTATTCGATGAGTTTATCGGAAAAAATTTAATGCACCCAAAAAATGATCTATTTGCTTCAAATATTAGCCTTTATTTGAAAATATTTATTTATTTCCAAAAAAAAAATTCAAATTGAGTAACACTGTTTCATCATTTCAAGTAAAAAAAGATGTATTTTCCATAATAATAAATCTGTTTCAAATAAATTCCTTATTACATTTAAATAAATTATTCATTTAAAGCGGAAAAACAAAATTTTTTGAACTTGAAAAAAAAATTCATTATTCATTATTTATCTCTTTTTTTGAAAATGTCTATTTCAAATATTATCTTCAGGAAATGCTCGTTCAAATAAAAGTGGTCATTTGATTCAAATAGATTGTTTTTCAAAATATGCGTGTAATAAATAGTACATTACATGCCCGAGCCTTGGAAAACAGATCACCGTCCCCCACGTGCAAAATTGCCTTCTGAGCCGAAGGCGAGGTGTGTCGTAATTTTCGTGTCGAGGGGTTTGAAAAACGCGCGCCACGAAATTGGCGTTTTTCAGGTCCCGTCCCTGGCGATTAAGGAGCCACGGAGAAGCGTGGCTGTTCATTTTCGGGGAAAAAAGGCGAAAATGACTGAAATCCAATTCTAAAATTGAGTAAATATTAAAAGCTGAACTATTCGGACCAATTTGCGCCCATTAGTTTGTTATTTTTATCAATTAGAAAGAATTGTTATGTCCTATCGAAGTTACCAGGAGGACAGTGGCGCCTTTTGGAAAATTGAGCGCCAAAGTTGAAAATGTAGATTCGTTAGGCTAAACCTCTAATGAGGACTCCATCGAAGTTGTCTCGTTCTCTCCGGATAATTGATTTTAGGGTTTCAGTTGAAATAAATTTGAAGACAAGTGCTTAGGAGAACACACTTATACTTTTATTCAAAACTTGACTCGAAAACTTTGGAAAAACTTGAAATACAAAAACTCGGTAAAATAAGTAAAACTCTAAAGAGAACTTCAAAGAAAAGTTAATTGAAGATAGAAGCGCCGAAAAGTTGTCGAAACAACAGCCACGATGGGACTGACTTATACTTAAGATAAGAGAAGATCAATGCCAGATAAGTATCTTAACATCTAAGGGTTGGGTCCTACAACCTCGCTAGATTTTCAGTTGCGCGCGCAAACCTTGCGCGTGGAAAGGGAAGAGGGATAACTCCTAGGAGAAAATGAGGGAGGAAAAAAGGAAAAAGGGGAATCTAATAGGAAAGAAGGGGAGTGTGCGACGTCATGTTTTCGTCGTGAAGGGTCTCAGGCCCCTTGAGCTAGCAATACAATCAACAAAGGAAGAAACAACATATGCGGGCCACGTGAAACCGAAAGCCTTTCCAAATATCTCGAAACTGAGAGTTTATCATTTTACGACCGTGACCGTCGAGTTAATTTCCCTCTCTAAATTTTTTATTTTCGAGGGAAGTGTTTTTATGACGAATTTTGGAGAGTTATAAAGTTGACAAGCAGACTCAAGTATTGAAATGTATGATTTCCGGCAATGGTTTTTCTCACGTTTGTGGAATTATTTTCCATCCCTTGTTCATTGTCCTCTACTTGGACGTTTTCTTTACTCTCTAAAATTTTAGAGAATATTCAGATCCATTTTCAAATGATATTTCGAATTTCGCGGATAAAAATGGTCGATTAATCGTGCCATCTATAAAATTCAAAGTCAGGACATCACAGAATGATTGATAGTGTGATATTGGACTCGCTAAATGAGAAAACGCCACCTAGGATCTAAGGCGCACGGGCACTCACACACACAACACAATCAAATTTTGGATTTGCGTAGGCGCGTATATGACCGCCTTAGAGCGACCATATTGACGAAAAACAGCGCCCTCAACGGTATTTAGCGAGTAAAGTACGAATTGGGAAATTCCGCGAGATGGCGGAAGCGTTGAATTCCCAAATCGGTCGGTCAAGTCGGTCGTAGTCGGAAGTCACGGGGGGATGTTGCCGCGTATTTTGAAATTTGATTTCAGCCGAGAAAAATTGATAAGAAAATGAAAAATGCGCGTTTTCATAGAATCGTTGTTCAAAATAATAATCTGGAAAGATTAGTATTTTTACCAATGTTTTTGTGGGGAATCGACTCATTGATCAATAATTAATTGGTTAAATAACAATTTCGTGAGACTTGCGATAATTATGGGAGTGGGGGGTGCGGAAAAAACTTTGGAGGTTCTAATATTTTCCTAGGGGTAGTTTCGAGGCTGGACAACTCAAATTGACCAGTGTTTTCGTGGTGAATCGGCTCATTAATCAATAATTAATTAGTTAAATAATAATTTCGTCGGACTTTTAGAAATTACGGGGTGTAGGGAGAGGCGCGGAAAAAACTTTGGGGGTTATAATTTTTGCCTAGGGGAAGTTTTGGGGGTGGAGAAGTCAAATTAACTAATGTTTTTGTGGGGAATGGACTCATTAATCAATAATCAATTAATTGGAAAATAATTTCATGGGACTTTCGGAAATTACGGGGGTGGGGGATTGCGGAAAAAACTTTTGGGGTTATAATTTTTTGCTAGGGGTAGCTTTGAGGGTGGAAAACGCAAATTGAACAATGTTTTTGGGGGGAATCAATTCATTAATTAACAATTAATTTATGGAAAAATGATTTCATGTCTTTACCTTATTATGGGGGTGGGGGTTGCGAAAAAAATTTTGGCAGGTCTAATTTTTTCCTAGGGGTAGTTTTGAGGGTGGAGAAGTCAAATTGACCAATGTTTTTGTGGGGAATCGACTCAGTAATCAATAATTAATTAGTTAAATAATAATTTCGTGGGACTTGCGAAAATTGCCGGGGCAAAGAGGGGGCGGAGAAAACTTTGGGAGTTCTACCTTTTTCATAGGGATAGTTTGCAGCGCGAAGATCATAAATAATTTAATTTATTTTTGGGGAATCTCCACATTAATCAACAATTACTCAATGAAATAATTTCGTGGGCCTTCCGAAAATTGCGGGGGTCGGGGGTGGCAGAAACAACTTTGGGGGTTCTAAATTTTTCCTAGAGATACTTTTTGGGATGGAGAAGTCAAATTGACCAATATTTTCCTGGAAAATCGATGAATTAATTGCCCACGAAAACATTGTTTAATTTGAGTTCTCCACCCTCAAAACTACCCCTAGAAAAAAATTAGAGTCCTCAAAGTTTTTTCCGCCACGCTTTACCCCCGCAATTTTTGCAAGTCCCACGAAATTATTATGTAACTAATTAATTATTGATTAATGAGTCAGTATATAGTTTTCTGTAAAGAAGGTGATAATGTTTTCCTCAACCCTTCGAACTCTTAATGACCTTCTCGTCATCAGCTACAAACACAAAATCGCAGAGGCATCTCAGTAAATAGGTCTCAGATTTTATAGAATATTTCAGATCTTGCTCTTTTTTTTCTCCGCTCAAAGCAAGGAACGTTTAGTGTCTTTGCATGTTTCGAAATTTTGTATATTCATGGAATTAAGTTTTTACCGAAGTAGAACGAGTTAATTGCTTTTTTATACAATTTGATTTTGAAGTACAAAAATTCGGAAATCGATTGAAAGCTTGAACACATGTGAAAACAATGAATACAAAACCATGAACATTTCCCAATAAGAAATACTTCCGGATTTCAATACGATTTTTACTGCGATTCTATTGAAGATAGATGGGAGATTCAGTTTTCTTTACACACTTGTATTTCAAGCTCACTATCTTTTGTGCGGTTTTTGTCGCAATATTTATAGGAAACATCCAGTGAGAGGGACATAAATAGATCTCAACGTATCTATGCAATTCATGCGTTGACATGTTTTCAACAGAAATTGCTACATATGTATATTCCTTTTTAATGTTTTTTTTTTGTAATTTACGAGAAAAAACGGAGTGAGAGCTCTTACTATGAAACGCTATGAAACACTATGAAAATTTATACCCTTGAGTTTATATAGGAGTAATGTCAAAAGAAAAAATTCTCTAGAAAAATCAGACAGTATTTATCTGTTTTTCTGTCTTCAATATTTCTTATGAATATTTCTATTCAAAAAAGCTCCGAAGAAGTTAGTGAATTTCTAACACTCTGTTGGTCGCGCTATGAGCACCGCGCCGGTCTTTTTCCAATTTTTTCAATTACACTACAGTAAAGCCCCAGAAAAATATGGAAAAATTGACATCCACGGTGGAATTCCCTCTTCATGACTTTTTGATAAAAAATTACTGTGTGACCTTCATAGCACTTTTTGTTTCCCCTCTGCCATCATGAGAGCTAGCGCCGTGAAGTGGGCACCCCACTTGGTTGGATTTGAACCAAAATTTCATAATTGATAGATTTTGAGCTACTCGTGATAGTAGTAACGTTTTTCTTGTTTGTAGTTTGAAATTTAGCGTCCAATTCGTTTTTGAAATACAATTAGGAACTATTCCATAGTTAGAGCTGGAGTGACATTGGATTCTCGTCTGCAATCGTTTGTAGTTGATTGTAGTTCTGAAAATTTCACGATCGGAATCGTAATAAACGTTCAATCGATTTTTTTTAACAGTTAGGAACTATTTCATAGTTGTATTTGAAATGACGTGGGATTCTTATCTGCAATCGTTTGTAGTTGATTGTAGTTTTGGAATTTCCGCGATCGGAAATCAAATGAGCGTCCAATCGATTTTTGGAGACCAAGTAGGAACTGATTGAAAGCTATAGCCAGAATGAGCTCGGATTC
>NW_021680550.1:151400-156793 GCF_001412515.2 Diachasma alloeum
TGGAAAAATTCCAAAACTACAATTAATTATGAACATTGGTCTATGGGGGACTTTTTACCGTCTTTTTTCACTGTTAGAAACAACTATAAACAAATCCTTCTACGTATCTCAACTCCCGGCCACCCTTTTTTCTCGGTGTGTTGAAAATCTGTGAGTATTCCAAACAACTACAAACGACTTTAGACAGGAATCCGAGCTCATTCTGGCTATAGCTATCAATCAGTTCCTATTGGTCTCCAAAAATCGATTGGACGCTCATTTGATTTCCGATTGCGCAAATTCCAAAACTACAATCACCTACAAACGATTGCAAATAAGAATCCCACGTCATTTCAAATACAACTATGAAATGATTCCTAATTGTTTGAAAAAAATCGATTGAATGTTTATTACAATTCCTATCGTGAAATTTCCGGAACTACAATCAACTACAAACGATTGCAGATGAGAATCCAATGTCACTCCAGCTTTAACTATGAAATCGTTCCTAAGTGTATTTCAAAAACGGATTGAACGCTGATTTCAGTTCGGATTGGAAAAATTCCAAAACAACAATCAAGTATGAAAGTTGGTTTATAAGGTTCTTCATTTTTTTCGATTTTTTTCACTGTTAGAAACAACTACAAACAAACCCTTCTACATATCTCAACTGTATGCCACCCCGTTTTCTCAGTGCATTGGAAATTTGTGAGCACTACAAACAACTGCAAACGATTTTAGACAGGAATCCGAGCTCATTCTGGCTATAGTTTTCAATCAGTTCCTACTTGGTCTTCAAAAATCAATTGGACGCTCATTTGATTTCCAATTGCGAAAATTCCAAAACTACAATCAACTACAAACGATTGCAGTTAAGAATCCCACGTTATTTCAAATACAACTATGAAATAGTTCCTAACTGTTAAAAAAAAAGCCGATTGAACGTTTATTACGATTCCGATCGTAAAATTTCCAGAACTACAATTAACTACAAACGATTGCAGAGAAGCCAATGTCATTCCAGCTGTAACTATGAAATAGTTCCTAACTGTATTTCAAAAACGGATTGAACGCTCATTTCAGTTCGGATTGGAAAAATTCCAAAACTACAATTAATTAGTAATCAAGTATGAACGTTGGTTCATAAAGATCTTCTTTTCTTTTTGATTTTTTTCACTGTTAGAAACACCTACAAACGAATTCTTCCACGTATCTCAACGCTACACCACCCTTTTTTCTCGGTGCATTGAAAATCTGGGAGTACTACAAATAACTACAAACCATTTTAGACAGGAATCCGAGCTCATTTTGGATATAGCTGTTACTAAGTTCCTACTTGGGCTCCTAAAATCGATCAGATGCTCATTTGAGTTCGGATTGGGAAAATTCCAAAACTACAATCAAGTATGAACGTTGGTTTATAAGGTTCTTCATTTTTTTCACTGTTAGAAACAACTACAAACAAATCGTTCTACATATATCAACTGTCTGCCACCCCGTTTTCTCGGTGCATTGAAAATTTGTGAGCACTACAAACAACTACAAACGATTTTAGACAGGAATCCGAACTCATTCTGGCAATAGCTTTCAATCAGTTCCTACTTGGTCTCCAAAAATCGATTGGACGCTCATTTGATTTCCGATTGCGAAAATTCCGAAACTACAATCAATTACAAACGATTGCAGATAAGAATCCCACGTAATCTCAAATACAACTATGAAATAGTTCCTAACTGTTAAAAAAAATCGATTGAACGTTTATTGCCATTTCGATCGTGAAATTTCCAGAACTACAATCAACTACAAACGATTGCAGACGAGAATCCAATCTCACTCCAGCTCTAACTATGGAATAGTTCCTAACTGTATTTCAAAAACGAATTGGACGCTCAAATTCAAATTACAAACAAGAAAAACGTTACTACTATCACGAGTAGCTCAAAATCTATCAATTATGAAATTTTGGTTCAAATCCAACCAAGTGGGGTGCCCACTTCACGGAGCTATGAGAGCTAGCTCCCCTTTTCCACTACCATATTTAAGGCCCAAAATATAAAAAAGATTGAATGACTTGAACCAAAAAAAATATCATTTTCATGGCCTGAAATCGGCCAAAATGATTCAGTGACTCTCATGGCCCGTCTCAGACACTTAGATTTCACTGTTCCCCATCATAAGACCTCGAATGATTGGAAGTAATTTTTTGACCCTTGTAACTTTGCCAAAACCTTTGACTCCCCCTCCTTCATCGCGCCCGCGACATAAGACTTCGAATTATCTGCAGATAATTCACGAAATCATGAAATCATTCGATGATTCTTATGGACCCCTATCTGATCTGCAACCCACCCCTCTCTTTACCTCACCGTTAGACCTTGAATTATCTACAACAATTTCTTGATCTTCACGGCCCTTACCTACCGCTTAGCCCCCTCCCCTTCACCCCTATAATCAAACCGTAAATTGCCTAAAATGATTTGGTAACTGTTATGACTCTCAACGATCCGTTAGCTCTACGGCCATCCGTCTTAGCTCTACGGCCATCAATCGCTGCACGACAAATGTCATTGTGTACTTTGTACAACATAATGTACAGTAATAAAAGTAATAAAGTAATCAATCAATCGTAACATTTTGATATATAATAGTACATTGTGTTACAAGTGCGTGAAGTCGTACTTTTTCACACGCATGCGTAAAAGTGCTTTACGCACACTAAACCGTTCCGAAAAGTGCACTTTAGGAACGGTCTAGTGTGTGTAAAGTGGCTGTTTTCCGCACTGCGTGCATTAAGTTCAGAGGTCATGCGTAAAGTACAACTCGTGCGTAAAGTTTTGATTTACGCACTCGAATTTCACTTTCTATACGACCTTGAACTTTATACACTCCGTGGAAAAAAACCACTATTTTACCCCCACTACCATCCCGAACAGTGAACTCGGTAGGTATCACAAAAAATAGTATGTGTTACGCGTGCGTGTGAAAAAGTACGACTGCACGCACTTGTAACACAATGTACTATTATATATTAAAATGTTACGATTGATTGATTACTTTATTACTTTTATTACTGTACATTATGTTGTACAAAGTACACAATGACATTTGTCATGCAGCGATTGATGGCCGTAGAGCTAAGACGGATGGCCGTACATCTAACGGATCGTTGAGAGTCATAAGAGTTACCAAATCACTTTAGGCAATTTACGGTTTGATTATAGGGGCGAAGGGGAGGGGGCTAAGCGGTAGATAAGGGCCGTGAAGATCAAGAAATTATTTTCGATCATATGAGGAGCCAGTGTGAGTAAGAGAGCACTTGAGCGCCATATGATGACCATAAGGGTTATTATTGTAGATAATTCAAGGTCTAACGATGAGGTAAAGAGAGGGGTGGGTTGCAGATCAGATAGGGGTCCATAAGAGTCATCGAATGATTTCATGAAATTGATTTCATGATTTCGTGAATTATCTGCAGATAATTCGAAGTCTTATGTCGCGGGCGCGATGAAGGAGGGGGAGTCAAAGGTTTTGGCAAAGTTACAAGGGTCAGAGAATTACTTTCATTCATTCGAGGTCTTATGATGGGGAACAGAGGAATCTAAGTGTCTGCGACGGGCCATGAGAGTCACTGAATCATTTTGGTCGATTTCAGGCCATGAAAATGATATTTTTCTTTGGTTCAAGTCATTCAATCGTTTTTATATTTTGGGCGTTAAATATGGTAGTGGAAAAGGGGAGCTAGCTTTCATGATGACAGAGGGGAAACAAAAAGTGCTATGAAGGTCACACAGTAATTTTTTATCAAAAAGGCATGAAGAGGGAATTCCACCGTGGATGTCAATTTTTCCAGATTTTTCTGGGGCTTTACTGTAGTGTAATTGAAAAAATTGGAAAAAGACCGGCGCGGTGCTCATAACGTGACCAACAGAGTGTTAGAAATTCACTAACTTCTTCGGAGCTTTTTTGAATAGAAATATTCATAAGAAATATTGAAGACAGAAAAACAGATAAATACTGTCTGATTTTTCTAGAGAATTTTTTCTTTTGACATTACTCCTATATAAACTCAAGGGTATAAATTTTCATAGTGTTTCATAGCGTTTCATAGTAAGAGCTCTCACTCCGTTGTTTTTTCTCGTAAATTACAAAACAAAAAAATTAAAAAGGAATATACATGTCTAGCAATTTCTGTTGAAAACATGTCAACGCATGAATTGCATAGATACGTTGAGATCTATTTATGTCCCTCTCACTGGATGTTTCCTATAAATATTGCTACAAAAACCGCACAAAAGATAGTGAGCTTGAAATACAGGTGCGTAAAGAAAACTGAATCTCCCATCTATCTGCAATAGAACCGCAGTAAAAATCGTATTGAAATCCGGAAGTATTCCTTGTTGGGAAATGTTCCTGGTTTTGTATTCATTGTTTTCACATGTGTTCAAGCTTTCAATCGATTTCCGAATTTTTGTACTGAAGAATCAAATTGTATAATAAAGCAATTAACTCGTTCTACTTCGGTAAAAACGTAATTCCATGAATATACAAAATTTCGAAACATGCAAAGACACTAAACGTTCCTTGCTTTGAGTGGAGAAAAAAAAGAGCAAGATCTGAAATATTCTATAAAACCTGAGACCTATTTACTGAGATGCCTCAGTGATTTTGTGTTTGTAGCTGATGACGAGAAGGTAATTAAGAGTTCGAAGGGTTGAGGAAAACATTATCACCTTCTTTACAGAAAACTATACACTGACTCATTAATCAATAATTAATTAGTTACATTATAATTTCGTGGAACTAGTTTTGAGGGTGGAGAACTCAAATTAAACAATGTTTATACCATACGTGCGTGAAATCCGCCCGGTTTCAGTCAGTGTCGACGCACAGAAAGTGCCAGGTTTCACACTGTAGATGTATGGAACCCTACACATCTGTATAATCCCGTGCGTAACCCATGAGCATGCGCAAATGCACGGGTCGATGCGCAGATCGATGCGCAAATGGTCGTTGCAATATCATCGTTGGATTCCACACATCCATTGCGCATCGACTCGCGCATCGACTCATAACATCGCCTACTGCCTCACTTGTTGGTATCCACGTAACCCTCTCAATATTCTGTCGTTAAATTTATTCATTTATTCAATATAAAAGCAGTGAAATTAAACGGACAACCACATCATACCCGACAGTGACGAGGAGATTGATCTCTCGGGAGATTTATTTGATGGAGATTCGACATTCCTCACCGAAGCAACCGTCGTTTCTCCTCCAAATAAAAAGCTGTGTCTGGATGATGAAAATGATGAAAATAACAACTCGAATGATGAAAATCTTCCACCAGAAATTTCGAAATGAGGACAAGAAGTGAGGAATAATTTGATCCCCGAAAAATCGGTTGATAAATACAA
>NW_021680550.1:156818-157950 GCF_001412515.2 Diachasma alloeum
TTTTTTTTTTTTTTTTTTTTTTTTTTTTTTTTGGGGGGGGGGGGGGGGCCTCCCGAAAAGTGCACTTTTCGGAACGGTTTAGTGTGCGTAAAGCGCTTTTACGCATGCGTGCAAAAAAGTGATTTTTTACGCACTTGTAACATAATAGACTATTGCTTTCTTGCACAGAGTATGTAAAGTTTCGCTTTACGTACTCGAAATTCGGTTCACACGACCTTGAACTTTACGCACGGGCGTGCGGAAGACAAGCGCTTTACACATAATAAACCGTTCCAAAAAGTGCATTTTCCAGGCAGGTATCACAAAAAAGTGGTTGTTTTTTTTCGCGGAGTTCAGAGGTCGTGCATTAAGTCAATCTTGTGCGTAAAGCTTCGCTTTACGCACTTGAATTTCACTTTACCCATGCCATGCGGAAAACAATGACTTTACGCACACTAAACCATTTCGAAAAGTGCACTTTCCAGGCAGGTATCACAAAAAAGGATAAAAACTACTCAAAATTGGGATACCAAAAATTAAGGGTCAGAGATTGAGGAATAATTAGGGGTCAGGAGGGTCGAAAGGATCAGACCCTTAATTAGGTTAGCCTCTTACCCCTCTCATGAATGAAGCCTTCATAGGGCTACCCTTTCTCAAGTGTCGGAGGGGTCAGAACGGTGTCCCTCTCCTTTTCAAGGGTCAAGTTATTTACAGGGTCAGAAGGGTCAAAGTCTCTATTGTACTTGGCCCCCCTATCCCTCCCAAGGGACAGGTTCTTTATGGGTTGAAAAGGGTCCGTACAGGTTAAACCCTTCGCAAGGGGGGGAAGGGTCAGTCCCCTCAAGGGTCAGCTCCCTCAAGGGGGCAGCAGGACTGGTCCGCTATTTTTTATATTTTTATTCCATTTTATTTTTATTGTTTATTCATTAATTATTATTTTCTTTATTTATTTATTCATATATTTATAATTTTATTATTGAAACGGCTACCCGAAACCCATGGCCGAGGTCACGGAAATCTATGGCTGGCCATGGCGGCTGCCGTTCGTGCTCTCCGTATTGCATTATTAAATTTTGAATCATCTTAAATTATTGATTGATTCCTGAAGTCCTTATATAACCCTCGAGCTGCCCTATTCTTCCCCCCCCCCCCC
>NW_021680550.1:157974-163535 GCF_001412515.2 Diachasma alloeum
CCCCCCCCCCCATGACGTCTTAAATGATCGGACATCATTTAATAATTCTTACGGCTTTTATTCAACCCTTAGCCCTCTGCTCCAACCCCTATTATTAAACCTTGAATAATCGTAAATTATCCAATTGTCTTTAAATTATTTGAATTTTCAAGTAAATAAGCAATAAAACTAATAAAATTAATGAAAAGATTATTATTTTAAATAACGATTCGATGAAAACACGCATTTTTCATTTTCTTATCAATTTTTTTCCGCTGGAATCAAATTTAACAATACGCGGCAACATCCCCCCGTGATCTCCGCCTGCGACTGACTTGACCGACCGAGTTGGTAATGCAACCGTTTCGCCATCTCACGGAATTTCCTAATTCGGACTTTTATTGCTATATATCACATCAATCATTCAGTCTAATTGTTAAAATTAACAAACTAATGGGCTCAAATTGGTCCAAATAGTTCAGCTTTTAATATTTACTCAATTTTAAAATTGGATTTCAGTTATTTTCGCCTTTTTTATCCGAAAATGCACAGCCACGCTTCTCCGTGGTTGTATCGTGGCCCTAAATCGCCAGGGGTGACACGAAAAAAAAATATAAACTAAATTATTCCCACTTTTGTCATCCTAACCATAAGAACCCATGATTTTTCAACGGTGTTTCAACGTACATGCATGAATCTGTCCTTCACTGAAAATAGAATTTTGCAGTAGGTAGGAGTAGAATCTCAATCATTTTCGATTTTAGTTTGGAAAAAAGAGAAATCTACTGACAAAATGCGTGGTCCAGACCGAGATTGGAACCCAGGACCAGCCGATTTCGCATCGGATGCTCTCGTAACTGAGTTATCCGGGTCCTTGCCACTTCTGCATTTTAATTTCTTGTACATGTCGAGCTCCGCCCTCCTGCGTACGGCAATCGTTTTTCACTATAGTCCAGGCGTCAGGGGTTTTATAACACTGCAAAATCCCAGAAAAGGTTTTAATGCTTTAATCGCTTGGTTTTGACATGAATAATGTCCTAAAAAATAACTGTCGATTTCGATCGGCAAGTTATTGTTTAAACAATCAGAATTTGGAATTTTTTGGTTTTTCACGGTTTCCACAGAAACTATACGTTCTGCGATAAAACAGTTAAATACAAAATTAATCCCCATAAAATTATCTAAAAAAAATGTTCCTCGACTTTTTTTATCCGATCAATCGGTTTTAAGATACAGCCGCGAAAGACAAACGTCAACTGCGTGGTTGGACGCGTCCACGCTTTAACGTACCTACTACCTGCGCTATCGATCGTATTAGTTTCTTCCAACGTTATTACCCCTGCTGCCTTGCCAGCTGCACTAAAAATGGGATAAAAGGACAGAAAGTGGAGTGAGGGGGGGTGCAGGTATAAACTCAGGTGTAATATCTCGTCATTGCCTCCAACTCGGGAAGCAGCCAGGCAACAGCTTACGAGTTTATCACCAGATTCAAGCCTGGTCAGGAAATCATCTCAATCCCATTGATTGGGGGTGGAAACAAGCAACCAACGGACTATTACCCATCCCCACTACAAACGCCGCAGCTCCTCAGGAACTACTGAAGACAATTTCATGTAAATGTTTCAAAGGATGCACTGGTAACAGTGGCTGCAGAAGAATAGGCCTGTATTGCTCAATTTTGTGTACTGGGTGCCAGGGGACGAATTGCTTCAATATAAATGTCGACATTGACATTGATGACGACGTAGACGAATTAATTGACATAGATGTTGAGAAATTCTTGGACGTTCAAGTCAGTGAGGAATCAGGCAGCGAATCTGAATCAGTGGAGGATATCGGTGATTTGCGCTCTCCAGCTCAGAAAAAAACGAAGAGTTTATTGACACTTTTCAAAATTTACAAAGCCTATTTGTAATGAATAAACCAACTTATAATTATTTTGTGATGCCACTGCGTTATCATTATTTTGTCCACCTCCTCTTAGATTCTCATGAGTCAGTTCATATCCGTTATTTTGACTAATTTCATTATCAACATTTTTTTTATTAACAATTGCATCATTTATTACTTTTTGTATTAAAAAATCTTATTCGTAAGTGCTGTTTACAATAATAAAGAAATTATCACATTGAAAATAGGCGTGGGGGCGTATGGTTGGTGAAAATAAGCGCGATGTAGCACAGTTTGACCAGTTTCGCGAGTTTATCCTAAACACGATTGATCGGACAAAAGAAGGCAAAGGACGATTTTTTTAGATAATTTTATGGGGATTAATTTTGTACATAACTTTTTTTATCGTAGCACCCATAGTTGCCGTGAAAACCGTGAAAAACCAAAAAATCGCCACTTTTGATTGTTTAAACAATAACTTGCCGATCCAAATCGACAATTATTTTTTAGTATGTTATTACTTATGCCAAAACGGAGCAATGTACGTATTAAAACCTTTGCAGGGAATTATTACGTTCATTCATCAAATTTAATACTCTGACGCCTGGACTATTACAGACGGGACTTTATATAGCGCTGCAAATCTTGTGACACCACAGAATGTTAGATAAGATTTTGAAGTAGATGGAAGGGGGATGGAGGGGGTCTAGATGAAAACACGAAATTTGAAGAACCAACACTAATTTCAATTTTCACAGGAATCGGTCCTCAGCTTTGCTATAAAGTTCATTCTCAATGAAGCGGAAATGGAGAATACAATCTTATTTCACTTTCTAGTATGTAAAAGACATTACCCAACTCATCAGCATATTACGTCGGCATATTCATATAATATTAGATGTGTGACTTAATTTTTACAGATTTTTTCTTCGCGCTTAAAATTATATTTAAAATAGAAATATATTCGCGGTCTTTTCTGTTTTTAAAGGATCGGACAAAAGGTTTCAGAACAGGGAACAACAAGTCTATGTAAGTTATATAACCTTTCAGAATAGCAGAGTTTACGACGGCAACTGATAAACCACATTCGGCACTGCATTGTATACGAATTCCAACAAGAAAAAAATGCTTCTGAAGCATGGGAATCAATGTGTAGTGTTTCTGGTGCCGACGTTGTATCTTATGAAACGTGTAATTATTGGTTTTACGTTTTAGAAGTGGTGATTTCGATCTGAGTGACCAGCCGCGTTCTGGACAGCCTCGGAAGTTTACAGATGCGGAATTGCAAGCTCTGCTGGATGAAGACTCAACGCAAACGCAACAAGAGCTTGCAGCTCAGTTAGGAGTCACCCGAACAGCTATTTCTAAGCGTTTGCGTCAAATGGGAAAAATCCAAAAACTTGGAAGGTGGGTCCCACATGTGTTGACCAAACACAACCTAGGTCAACGTATGCACACGTGCCTTTCACTGCTTGCCCGGCAACAAAAAAAGGACTTCTTGTGGAGAATTGTTACGGGTGATGAAAAGTATATTTTTTACGAGAATTCCAAACGTAAAAAGTCGTGGTAGATCCCGGACAATCCAGTACATCGACGCCGAAACAGAACATCCACTTAAAGAAACTTTTCCTGTGTATCTGGTGGGACATGAAGGGTGTGCTTTATTACGAACTCCTGGAAATAAGTCAGACGGTAACTGCGGAACGCTACAGTCAACAACTGAACAAACTGCGCGAAGAACTTGATCGGAAAAGGCCATTTACTGGGCGAGGAAGCAGGCAAGTCATACTGCTGCTTGACAATGCTCGACCTCACGGTGCTCGTGCGACTCAGAAGACCCTCTTAAACTGGGGATGGGAAGTTCTCCCGCACGCGGCATATTCACCAGACTTGGCCCCATCCGGCTATCACTTGTTCCGGTGCATACAGTACGCCTTAGTGGATAAACAGTTTAAAACGCTAGACGATGTGCTTAAATTCGTCGATGACTTTATCGCCTCGAAGCCTGCAAGTTTCTTTCGCGACGGCATTCGAATGTTACCTGAGAGTCGGTGCATGATCATAGAAAACGATGGACAATATTTCCAAAATTGAGTCCGTTGTCCTCATTTTTTTATATTAAACGAATTTACGGGAAAATCTGTAAAAATTAAGTCACACACCTAATAGTCAACTAGTTTAGTGGAACGTGGTAATAGTTGACAGAGAGAAATGATAACAAGTTTGTTTTCTCAACAAGGAAGTTGAAACGGTGATTTAATTACAGCTGCTGAAGTACTAGCGTCAGATCATCCGTTCGTAAAGACACGCCCACTCAATGAAGCGTCTGCACTCAGTAAGACCAAGGCGAGGAGGAGTGCTGAATTTATGCAGCCGTACAGAAGCAGACCTGAGACGTGTGCTGCTTTGGCCCGGCGTTTGGTTACTGGTGCACTTGGAGTAAGATTAGCCACTGCGAGACAGGAGAGAGAGCATGAAAAAGTTGTTCTCCGAGAGGCTAAAGGTAAAAATAGCAACCTTCGATATTATAAGTTATAATCGTATCGAATTTTAACTTGCTCTCTTAATTTTGAAAAAATGGCAATATCTCAAAATGTTGGATAAACGGGTATAGATATTTTGATTGATCTGGCGAGGCCGTCAAGGCGAATATGTTGAAAACAGAAAAATTCACATCTATCGAGTAGTTACTAAGATATTTGATAAAACATATTTACGCAATAAGTTGAATATGTCAGGAACCGCTTGGTCGAATGCGCCCATCCAAAATCCCAACCTTTGATATTATAGTCCAGTCAATCTGGCTGATGAAAGTATGATATGGTCTAAAAAATTCAGCTGGCAATGAAAAAGTACCAATCAATCCGTAAAAATGTCCTGAATAACATATCAAAATGTTTAAACATAGTTTCAACCGGCAGGTATTCAAATCAATCAAAAACTATCGACTTTATGTGGCGTAACGCCAAGAACTTCAACTGTGTAATTTTAACTCATTCAATCGACGAAAAAAAATATCAACTTGTAGAGAGAGAATGCCTCTACAAACTTGCACTAAAAAATGATGATCTCGGATAAATAATTGCTACGTAAAAAAATCCTGAAGTGTTTTAACCTCAAATGACGCTCAACACTAACATGAGGCTCCGAGACCCGCCCCTTTTCGACGTGCACAACTCAATCAAACACGCGCGATGGGCAGTAGGTTTAAATGTACGTTGCGTGCTGTCATACATATTTATCTGATTATCATATCGATTACTATACAGATGAATGCAAACAAGCGGATAATCCCTTTTTTTGTATATGGGTATAGTTTACGTTGCTAACAAATTAGCAATATACTACCGAATGGATTCTCGATTTTTGAAATTTACTACGCTTATTTTTTATTGTTTTGAATAGTGACATATGACTCTCTTATGATCCCTATATTACCCTTTGATGAGCCCATAGAACCCCCATATGACCCCATCTGGCTCCATGTGACATGTATGTGGCTTGTGGCCCCACATGGCCCTATATAAGCCTACATGACTGCATATCACTCCATATAATCCCGTATGACCCCCATATGACTCATTTGAGCCCATGCGATCCTTGTATGACCCCATAACACTATATGACTTTCTTTTAATGCCTATATATGACTCCATATGAGAGAGAGAGAGAGAGAGAGAGAGAGAGAGAGA
>NW_021680551.1:0-231 GCF_001412515.2 Diachasma alloeum
GTTTGCCTCTATGTGGGCGTGCAGAAGAGCTGTGGGCAGGACATGGGGCTCAATCCTAAAATGATGCTCTGGCTCTACCAAACGGTTCTACTTCCGAGACTGTTGTACGCTGCGGTCGTCTGGTGGCCGAGGGTGAGTAAGACGGAAACAGGGAACCTGTTGAAAAGCCTACAGGAAACCTTCCTGAGGCCTGCAAAAGGAGCCATGAAATCGACACCTACCGAGGCGGTA
>NW_021680551.1:303-1046 GCF_001412515.2 Diachasma alloeum
GTCGTCTGGTGGCCGAGGGTGAGTAAGACGGAAACAGGGAACCTGTTGAAAAGCCTACAGGAAACCTTCCTGAGGCCTGCAAAAGGAGCCATGAAATCGACACCTACCGAGGCGGTAGAAATAGCCATCAGTATCCCACCCCTCGAGGTTAGAGTTGTGAGTTGTGCTACCACAACTGCATATAGACTAAGCTGTCAAGAAGAATGGAAGATAACGGGCCAAGGCCATACAAGACTTAGCCTAATCAATGATCGACCTTTCATAGGTAAGACGGATAGAATTCCTAGGAAGTATCAGATCAGGAAAACTTTCAGAACGAGTATACCACCCAGACAGGAGTGGCTAGACTCGGAACTTCAACCAGGACCAAGAGAAGACTACTGGTTTACAAACGGCTCTGGCTTCAATGAAAGTTTTGAGGCAGGCATCTACCGTCTGAAAGATGACTTTGGAGAGAGTTTTCCACTGGGCCACCATTCAACCGTCTTTCAAGCAGAAATGCTGGCATACTTAAGTGTGCAGAGTATCTGAACGCGAGAGACACAAAAAGTGAAAATATTCATCTGCAGTGACAGCCAGGTGGCGATTCACGCCCTGGAAAAACCCACTACAGAGTCACAGGTGGTGTGGGAATGCATGCAGGCATTGGACACACTGGGTAAAAATAACCAGGTTACCGTAACCTGGGTGGCAGACCACCATGGGATTCTGGGTAATGAAGTGGCAGATAAGCTGGCCAAGGA
>NW_021680551.1:1071-2760 GCF_001412515.2 Diachasma alloeum
AATGCTGTTCGATGGAGACTTAAATTCCCCATCCAGCAACCCCCGTTTCATCCCTTAATCTCTGGAATAAAAAAATAAAAACTGCGACGAAAGTCACGGCGCAATGAAAAAACTAATGGTCTCTCGGCGCAGTGACTCCCGATAACTCGCCCGCTACTTAAAGAATCGTCTCTCCCCGCCTAATTAACATTAAGGAATGAAACCGATGCTGTTCGATGGAGAATTAAATTCATGACATGATTTGCCTGACATGATCTCGCCGGAAATGTTCTTTAATAAGAGTTTTTTCCAGTGCGAAGGGCATGCGAAGCAGGCCGTGTACGGGCACCCTTTCTGTATCTCCCCTATTAGCACTCCGTCGCTATAAAATCTGGGGCCAGGCTTTCCTGGAACCAGAGGACTTACAACAAGCAGCTGTCACCAGCCTTATTAGCCTAGTGAGAAACACAGGGCTGTGTGACTGACCGAAACTAAGGCGGTTGTTACAAAAGATCGTATGATTTAGGTGACTCTGGGCGCTTTAAGTGACCAGCCGCGTATATTCTAATTCTAATTCTAATTCTGAACAGAGGTTAAGGGATGAAACGGGGGTTGATGGATGGGGAGTTTAATTCTCCATCGAACAGCATCGGTTTCATTGCTTAATGTTAATTAGACGGGGAGAGACGATTCTTTAAGTAGCGGGCGAGTTATCGGGAGTCACTGCGCCGAGAGACCATTAAGTTATTCATTGCGCCGTGACTTTCGTCGCAGTTTTTGTTTTTTCATTCCAGAGATTAAGGGATGAAACGGGGGTTGCTGGACTGGGAATTTAATTCTCCATCGAACAGCATTAGCTTCATTCCTTAATGTTAATTAGGAGGGGAGAGACGATTTTTTAATTGGCGGGCGAGTTATCTATTAAGTTTTTCATAGCGCCGTAAATTGCGGCACAGTTTTTATTTTTTTATTACAGAGATTAAGGGATAAAACGGGGGTTGCTGGATGAGGAATTTAAGTCTCCATCGAACAGCATTGGTTTCATTCATTAATGTTAATTAGGAGGGGAGAGACGATTTTTTAATTAGCGCGCGAGTTATTGGGAGTCACTGCGCCGAGAGACCATTAGGTTTTTCATTGCGCCGGGACTTTCGTCGCAGTTTTTATTTTTTTATTAGAGAGATTAAGAGATGAAATGGCCGTTGCTGGATGGGGAATTTAATTCTCCATCGAACAGCATTGGTTTCATTCCTTAATGTTAATTAGGAGGGGAGAGACGATTTTTTAATTAGCGGGCGAATTAATGGGGAAGCGCTCTGCGCCGAGAAACCATTGAGTTTTTCATAGCGCCGCGAATTTCGTCGCAGTTTTTATTTTTTTATTACAGAGATTAAGGGATGAAACGGGGGTTGCTGGATGGGGAATTTAATTCTCCATCGAACAGCATCGGTTTCATTCCTTAATGTTAATTAGGCGGGGAGAGACGATTCTTTAAGTAGCGGGCGAGTTATCGGGAGTCACTGCGCCGAGAGACCATTAAGTTATTCATTGCGCCGTGACTTTCGTCGCAGTTTTTGTTTTTTCATTCCAGAGATTAAGGGATGAAACGGGGGTTGCTGGACTGGGAATTTAATTCTCCATCGAACAGCATTAGCTTCATTCCTTAATGTTAATTAGGAGGGGAGAGACGATTTTTTAATTGGCGGGCGA
>NW_021680551.1:2980-3759 GCF_001412515.2 Diachasma alloeum
TGACTTTCGTCGCAGTTTCAATTTTTTTATTACTAGATTAAGGGATGCGACGGAGGTTGCTGGATGGGGAATTTATTTCTCCATCGAACAGCATTGGTTTCATTTCTTACTGTTAAATAGGAGGGGAGAAACAATTTTTTAATTAGCGGGCGAGTTATCCATTAGGTTTCTCATAACGCCGCGAATTTCATCGCAGTTTTTGTTTTTTGATTACAGAGATTAAGGGATAAATCGCAGGTTGATGGGAGGGAAATTTAATTCTCCATCTAACAGCATTGGTTTCATTCCTTAATGTTAATTAGGAGGGGAGAGACGATTTTTTAATTAGCGGGCGAGTTATCCATTAGGTTTCTCATAACGCCGCGAATTTCATCGCAGTTTTTGTTTTTTGATTACAGAGATTAAGGGATAAATCGCAGGTTGATGGGAGGGAAATTTAATTCTCCATCTAACAGCATTGGTTTCATTCCTTAATGTTAATTAGGAGGGGAGAGACGATTTTTTAATTAGCGGGCGAGTTATCCATTAGGTTTCTCATAACGCCGCGAATTTCATCGCAGTTTTTGTTTTTTGATTACAGAGATTAAGGGATAAATCGCAGGTTGATGGGAGGGAAATTTAATTCTCCATCTAACAGCATTGGTTTCATTCCTTAATATTAATTAGGAGAGGAGAGGTGATTTTTTTATTAGCGGGCAAGTTATCCATCAAGTTTTTCATAGCGCCGAGCCTTTCGTCGCAGTTTTTATTTTTTGATTACAGAGATTAAGGGATGAAAC
>NW_021680551.1:3976-4382 GCF_001412515.2 Diachasma alloeum
TTACAGAGATTAAGGGATGAAACGGGGGTTGCTGGATGGGCAATTTAAGTCTCCATCGAACAGCATCGGTTTCATGCCTTAATGTTAACTCGGAGGGGAGACACCATTTTTTAATTAACGTGCGAATTATTGGGGTGGCACTCTACGCCGAGAAACCATTAGGTTTCTCATAGCTCCGCGATTTTCGTCGCAGCTTTTATTTTTTGATTACAGAGATTAAGGAATGAAACGGGGGTTGTTGGATGGGGACTTTAATTCTCCATCGAACAGCATTGGTTTCATTCCTTAATGTTAATTAGGCGGGGAGAGACGAGTTTTTAATTAGCGGGCGAGTTATCGTGAGTCACTGCGCCGAGAGACCATTAGGTTTTTCATTGCGCCGTGACTTTCGTCGCAGTTTTTATTT
>NW_021680551.1:4659-4852 GCF_001412515.2 Diachasma alloeum
AGTTTTTATTTTTTTATTACAGAGATTAAGGGATGAAACGGGGGTTGCTGGATGGGGAATTTAATTATCCATAGAACAGCATTACTTTCATCCCTTATTATTAATTAGGGGGGGAGAGACGATTTTTTAATTAGTGGGCGAATTATTGGGGTGGCACTCTGCGCCGAGAAACCATTGGGTTTCTCATAGCGCC
>NW_021680551.1:5086-5196 GCF_001412515.2 Diachasma alloeum
GGATGGGGAATTTAATTCTCCATCGAACAGCATTGGTTTCATTCCTTATAGTTAAATAGGAGGGGAGAGACGATTTTTTAATTAGCGGGCGAGTTATCGGGAGTCACTGC
>NW_021680551.1:8525-10499 GCF_001412515.2 Diachasma alloeum
CGTTACATGATAACCTTGGGGAAAAGTCCTTTCTAAATACATTTTCACATTACCCCAGGGCAGTTTATCAAGCCCGCCTCCAGTTGTCGCGATCCTTATCGTTCTCACGTCGAAATAATCCATTGTTTCTTTCAATTTGGAAATACTGAGATATATGTTGCTCAAAATTGTTTTATCTTCGACTGACTCATTAATGATGACGAGAAAAACATGGAAATTTCCATGTTTGAAGACTACTACATCGCCAATTTCAGGTTTGTCTTTGGGGAATTGACTTTCATTAATAAAACTTCTAGCTAGAAGCTCTTGAAAAATTGGGGTTCTCATTTTAAAATCAGCAGANAAGGGCATAATGGGACGCATCTGTCGTAACAATAAAAATTCTTTTGAAATCAGGAAATTGGAGTATTGGCTCTTTATACAAGCGATCGCATAAGTGTTCAAAAGCATTTTGACACTCAGTACTCCATGTGAAACATTGATTNACTTCTTCATCTGAAGAACTAAGTTGATCATCATAATCACGGATGTCGTCAAGAAATTCTTCATCTAGAACTTGAATAGAAGAGGGTATTTCTTCTGAATCAGAATGAAAAATACGTCTGGTATTTTCCATATGTAATACTGGGCATTCCTCACAAACACGACTATCTTCGTTGGGACTATTTTTACTACTTCTTACTAAATTTTTAGATAAACTCTGATTTATTCGACTTCCATTGAATAACTCGAGTGTTAGTATATCTCTCTGTTTTTCTATTATCTCTCTTAATTCATTTGGATCATGCGTGCACGTCTTACAGTCATAACTCTCATCACTGGGCATGCCTNCAACGTCGCTGGTGCATTATTTAGACCAAAAGGCATTCTGGTATAATGGTAATGACCATTAGGGGTGGAGAAAACGGTTTTAATTTTATCTTTCTCGTCCATGGGGATTTGGTAGAACCCAGAGGCGAGGTCAAGGACTGAAAAGTACCTTGCACCTCCCAACTGGTCCAGAATATCAATAATATTGGGAAGAGGATACGCATCAGAGGTTGTCTTTTCGTTAATATTACGAAAATCAATCACCATACGCCACGTCTTATTTCCCGCTGAATCAGCCTTTTTGGGAACTATCCAAATCGGAGAATTATATGGAGAAGATGAGGGTTCAATGACATTCGACGCAAATAACTCTTTAATCTGTTTTTGGATTTCTTCCTTATGAATTTGGGGAAACCGATACTGCTTTGTGGAAATTGGAATTTCATCTATTGTTGGAATTTTGTGAGTCATTACATTCGTTCCCTGTAAACGGTCACCTGGAAGCTGGACTTGATAGGGGAATTTCGCGAATATTCTAAGAATACTATTTTTTTCTTCAGTATTGAGGTTTTCTAGATGAAGACTATTCGCGAGTCTTTCCATTCGTTTTTCAATGGATTCTGTCTCGATCGAGTAACATGTCTTGATTGGTTTTTCTGAACAATTTTCAATTTCGTCAATATATTGCGCTGGAATGTTGAGCTCTCGTTCCTCCTCGTTGCAATTAATTATATAAATCCACATAATTCCTTTATTATTTGTAACTAGAGCCTCTCCTCCATATAAATTTTCCCCCAAATTTAATCTAGGCAAGTACCCTTTTTTTACTTCAGTATTCAAAACCTTGATTCCCACCTTTTTCTTGCAACGAGCAGGAACTGTTACTCTAGTTTGCATTAGTGGAATAGAAATTCCTTTATCATCGATTCGCAAACTACTATCAGAGAAGCAAAGCGTTGCTCTCTCATCTCGTAAAAATTGCGCACCTAATATACCGTCATATTTGATGGGGAAATCTGCACGAATAATTTGGAAATTGCATTTAATGGAATCAAACGTGATCTGAGCCTCACCAATTGTTTCATCTGACCCTGGGGTGATTCCTCTCAATACGAAACGTTTGTCTCTATTAATTTTAATACCTGGTTTTAATGCACTTTCTTT
>NW_021680551.1:13835-22102 GCF_001412515.2 Diachasma alloeum
CCCCCCCCCCCGCCGCCCACAATAATGTATTGCGAAATTCGCCAAATGGGGCAAAATGGGTTGGTGCTAATATTCCAAATCAGCCCCCCTACCGCACCAAACCTATCTAATATTCATAAGTGAAATAGAATAAAAAATATGCCTGCGACTGCTGACAGTTTCCCGCCGACTCGATAATTTAACACTGGCGCCATCTCGCGGCATTCTCCCATCTGAACTTCTTTACCACATAGCACACCATCAATAATTTCTCCTAATTATACAAAATAACCTATTAATGGGTATTAATCATTTTTGGCCCATTTTTCACCTTAAAATTACATCCATGCACATCCATGCTACACCCATGCTATTATATGGATGTACCGTGGGACCTCAATCGCCAGGGCAGGTGTGTTTCTCACTACTGTTTTTTTCTGGAAAATTGATCTATCACTCGATTTACTTATGAAACTATGATTCTTCCAGAAAATGGAAATCGACATGGACGTAATCTCAAAAGTTAATTCTCAGTATCCTTCTGACGACGTTGTCGATGTAGAATTCAACGTTCAACCTTCGAGTACCGTGAAGTACCTCGGTATTCTTGAGGGTGCCGGAGTTGTTTTACCTGGAAATTTCGTTGGAGTACCCATGGAGACTCTTCTTCAACATAAAGGACAGCCAGTTTCAGTGACAGGATTCATCAGAACTGTGTTTTGTTGCTGCAACCTATGGTTCTTCAACTCATGGTGCTGGCTTGATCGTCAATGGACAAGACAGATTGGCTGTTCAAATTGCCAATTTTACATCTTCTTCTGAAAAGCTCAAGGAACGAGTTTGTGTGAAATTGATGGGTAAACTGATGAGTACCAAAGAATCATCATATTTCTTCCAAGTTCCTGACATCAAGCATATTCAAATTATCAAAGATCGCACAGCCACTCTGGAAGAAATGTCAGAAGCCATCATATCAGCCACTTCTAAGCGTTATTCCATCAACAATAACAACGATGGATTGCCAAATCCAAAACGCAGCCGAGTTGATGGGAAAAACAAGCTTAAAGAAGATCAGAAGACGAGAAATTCACAAGAAGATGAGAAAATGTCATTATCATCGTAATACCTCTGTAGGAAGAGGAGAGAACTATCAGTATTTATTGCGATATGGTAATTTATTTAAACATTGTTATTTATGAAGTGATTAGATTTATGATGCATAATCACTCTGAAAATAATGACTAGATTGAAAAGAGATTGGAAACATGTTTAGTTATCAAGTGATTTACACAACAAAACAAACAAAACAAACAAACAAAATTTATAGAAAAAATCTTCAAATCTAATAATAAGTAGACTGATGGAAAGCAGATTGTTTTTTCGACTAAAAATCACTCTACAAATGATGACTGAATTTAAGAAAAATGAAAAGAAGCGAGGAGGAGATTATTTTTGTGATTGAAAATTATTTAAAAAACAATGACTAAATGACTATAAACATTTAGTAGATTGAACAAAATATATAAACAAATTTTTAAAGACAATATCTTTGCAAGATATGACGTGCCTTATAAAAACAACGTCACATAAAAAAGACGAAACATTGTTGAGGATATTTCATTCATAAAAACTAGATTTCATAATGGAGAGATAGAGCAATTTCGAATATTGTATTGACTAAATTTGTCTAAAACAGTGACTAAATTTTGAAAAAGAAATGACCAAAATATTTGGAAAAATACGTAATAAATTATAAATAGATAAAAACAAAATATCTCATAAATAAAAAAAACCATGGTCGAAAAGAAAAAAAACATGACAACACTAAACTCCGCTAGAATATCGATGATATTTCTTATCTTTCTACGTCATTATTTTTTTCCGTTAGACAAATAAGACAGAAAGACTAAATGCTAAGTAGACTTGAATCCATGAGATTAAAAGACGTGAGCTGGATTTCATCCATAATTTTAAGTTGAATACTATTACTAAGTGAAGTATTTTTTATAATTAAGTGAAAAAGGACAATTTTATATTGAAATAAGGTAGTTGTATTTAATTTCGATGACAACTTAAACGAAGTACATAGAATTGGACGAAAGACGATTTTAGTCAAAGCCAAAAAGTACAATGTAACTGTTAAATGATCAAAGAACATTGAAGGTACTGAAAAAAGCACATTTATAACCGTGTCACTTAAGACTGACAATACTTATTAGTTTATTATTCTACATATGTTCTATAAAATGTGTTCAAGCAGTAGTAGTAGGAGGAAAAATGTGCATAGATGAGATGATGATTAATTTTATACATGTGATATCGGCATTTTGGGGTGAATTAGTGATACTGTACTGAAGAATATATTAGAATAAGTGCATTTTTCCATATAAAATGCGTTGTTATCGACATTCTCTTTTGTTCATTTTGGTATATTGTCATATCGCAATTTATTTATCACTAAATTGTCATTCACTTGCATGTGATTCTGAAACCAACTTTATTCCATTTAAATTATGTTTAGTTTGCCGGTTGACCAGTTTGTTTGTTCATAATAACCCACTCCACTTTCATTGAAAATAAAGAATGAAAATTTTCATATAATGACCAAACCAAGGGTAAATATCTATAGATTGTTTTTATTTACGTAAATTCTTCGACTTCCAATCAATTTCTAACGGCAAATTCAGTTTTAGCGCACAAAATAAGTCAGTTGACGCACATGGAAACTATCGGCAGTTTCCAAGAAACTTTGTCGCTCGGTGTAGAGCCGTCCTTTCCCTGTTCAACGTGGAGAGTGCTAAATAAAATCCAACGTATTCATCAATAGCCACTATTGGAACACACTTATTATCACTATGCTCATGAATTGTTGATAAAAAATAGAAGAATTCTGTTATCTGAAAGTGGAATAATAAAGGCTCGAATTGAATTTTTTCACCAAGTAATCAATGTCCATTTGATCAAAAACAAGTGTATTTAAGAAATCACGGACGTCTACTTGAAAAGAGAGTTCTGTAAGTATTAATGGTTTAATTGAAAGATTTTACAATGGAGATATCATAAAGAGATTATCATTTTAACATTTGTCATGTGAGAGATTAAAACTTTGTAAAAATGAAGAACCCTATCATAGGCTCTAACCTCAAATACTAATTCATTTTCAGAAATCAAGTGTAACTGATCCGGTTCATATTTTCCACTGCCGGATAATTACTGTCTTTATTGGTTCAGGCACGCTTGGACTCAAGATAAATCATTCAAGGTAAAGAAACAATTTGTGTATGTATTAACAAGTCTTAAGTACGGTTTGACTTAGAAAATTGAATGATTATTTATTTTTTAGGTTGCAGTCGTATTACCAAAGGAGCTCAACGTGAAATGATGGGCGAGTCTGGCATGGTTTTAATTATTATAAGTTGTCAACAATGGTAGGTGTTTAAGAAAAATTTGTCCTCACGCTTACTATTTTGCAGGAAGAACAAGATAAACAGAAAACAAAGTACCAGATATTGAACAAGAAAAATAACAGACAAAATAATAGATACTGAACTTTTAAGATCTCTAGAACAGAAAATGAAAATGTAAATCTAGATTAAAAACAAAAATCACAGATACCAAACATTCAATATTTGTCATAAAGATCGATAAAAAAAATCAGATATAAATATATTCATAAAATTGAACGGTTGAGGAACAAACTTTGAAATACCTCATAATTACCGATTATTATCTCACTTTTTCTATTTTGCAGGGAAGATTATTACATAAACAGATAACCAACTATGAGATATTGAACAAATAGAATAATAACAGACAAAATAACAAATACTGAACTTCAACGATCAATAGAAGATAACAGTGAAGGCAGTAATTCAAATAACAAATAACAAATATAGATACCGAATTTCCAAAATTAATCGTAGAAATCAATAAAAAAAAATTATACAAAAGATACTCATAAAATTACCAGAATTTTCATTGATTGAGAAATAAACTTTGATATATCTATCTAATGTCTGAAATAAGTAAAAGCATTACAACAAATAAAATTTTTTGAAATAAACATTACAACAATTTTAAATTTCCATTTCTATTATCAAAACCATTGTATCAGCACAATATCAATCTGATTCAGTATCAGATATATGTAACAATTAGTAAATAGAATTATTACAACAAATTATCCCTATTGTGATTTTGAATTGAATAATACCAGTAGTTAAGTAATGCCGGTTCTGGGGCAACGTTTTAGCGGAGACCTGGACAAAGGGCCCCCGCGAGGGAGCTGGGTGGGTAAAAGGGTTAATTACTTCGCGCTAATTAATTAATTATTGATTGATTTAATTATTGATTAATTAATTAATTAAGTAATTATCAATTCATTAGTAGGTTCTGGGGCAACGTTTTTGGCGGAGACCTGGCCAAAGGGCCCCCGTGAGGGGGTGGATGGGTGAAAGGGTTGATTAATTCGCGGGGTTGCGGTTTAATTCGCGGTTCGATTAATTAATTCGCGATCTTTTTCCTCGAAGTGATGAAAGGGTTATTCAATTCGCTGGTTAATCAATTTAATTTGCGGTTTTGCGTTACAAAGGACCTTCTCGGTGACCTAGTCAATCCACCCCGCGAGGGGTTGAGTGAAGAGGTTAATTAATTCGCAGGTCGCGGTTGGATTCGCCGATTAATTCCGCAGATCACGGCTAAATTCGAGGATCGATTAATTTGTGACGTTCGTGATTTTTTAATATGAAATATGAAATTACTATTTTATGACATTTTACTAACAAAAATGGACGCCAGTCGATGTATTTATTTTAAGGAGAGAGCACCGACTCCTCTCCATAAAACTTCAACTAATAATATGATTTGTCAAAATTATAGCTAACTCAGAAAGCCACAAAATCCTTATCTCAAGGGGAAGGAGGGACGATACCTCCTCTATGGGTTTCTCCTCCACTTTCACACCACAATGACAAACACGGAGTTATGAAAAATGATGAAGAAGAGATATAATTTCGTTCTAAATGTTAAATGAATAATTCGTATTTTACAGATAAGTTTCGTGGAGGTTTAATTCCCGCAAATATCGATGAAAATACTATAAAAACTAGAGATTGTAATATGGTTCTAACAAAATTTGCTTCTTAGCAAGAAAATCTCCTGAAAGGATGCTAATAATTCTACTTAAAGTGAAATTAAATCCTAAAGCTTCAACATTTACATTCGAAATATCTTAAGGTCTCTCACAAAACATCAGAATTGTCTGGAAAACTGAGACGAGAGTCGTCATCAACTCCCAAAACTCAAAGTGACGCCAACTAATGGCGGAACGAGCCAGAATAATGGACTCGCCCAACGACGCTAACACAAAAAAANACTAGAGATTGTAATATGGTTCTAACAAAATTTGCTTCTTAGCAAGAAAATCTCCTGAAAGGATGCTAATAATTCTACTTAAAGTGAAAGTAAATCCTAAAGCTTCAACATTTACATTCGAAATATCTTAAGGTCTCTCACAAAACATCAGAATTGTCTGGAAAACTGAGACGAGAGTCGTCATCAACTCCCAAAACTCAAAGTGACGCCAACTAATGGCGGAACGAGCCAGAATAATGGACTCGCCCAACGACGCTAACACAAAAAAATTCCACACAAAGTTGAATTTTCTTCAATTTTAACTCAATTTCGTGCTTTGCCTACCTGCTTATTGGAGATTTCACCTTCCTCCAGGATGAAGCTCAGCTCCGAAGACCAATATACAGAAAATTTACTTCAAAATACTCGAAAATTATACTAAATTAGCAGACGCAACTGCACGCTAGGCCAGCCAGGAGTCAACTCTACCCAAGTGGCTGCTGGACCGCTTGGACTACCTGCTTGGGTCATTTCATGGGGGGATTTCCCCCTTTCATTGAGAGACAATCATTTTGATTGGATGTTGAAGTATTATAATAGTCGAAATTTCTAACAAAGAATATGAGTGGCTTAAAATTCTAGGAGCTTCTATCACAATTCGTAGAATACGAAAATTCTCTATATATCGATTTCTAACCGAAATTCCGCAAAAAATTTCTCGATGAACAAAAATATTTATATTGTGAGTTGATGTCTAGGAATGTTCTGGTGACTCCTGGTGGTGTTGGATGGGCAAAATGAAGGGGTTATCTTCTTTCGGGTGTTCCTCATGGCCCGGATACCCGGGACCTTTGTCATCCAGCGTTGGAGGCATTGGATCCTCAGTTGAAGACACCTGGTGTTACCATTAGAAATGGCTCTGCCCTGTAGAGGGACGCCATCATCCCATCCTCTCTCATGTGGGTCTAGACGGGTTGCTCTAGATTTTCTCTGGCCTCAAGAGATCTTTCTCAAGGCCTCCTCTTCTTTCTCGAATCCGCTGACTCGGAGTTGTACCCGACGAAGACGACAAAAGAAAAATAATTATGATCGAGAAGGATTTTTATAATTTTCCTTCCCGATTCCTCGGATTGAGAGTAGCCTCCTGGTGTCTCAATAATTTTATTTTACGCAAATATTCAAATGTAATATAAAAAAAATCAATAATACTATTTTAGAGCCTTGATGACCCACGTCATCACAAATTAATCAATTAGTACACCCGAACTTCTCAGTACACTGCCGCGAGGGGTGAAAGGGTTAACTAATTCGCTGCTTTAGTTTGCTGTAGAAATCATAGAAGGGGCTCCTCTTCTTCAAACATTGACACCTGGCTCCACTTGACATTTTCCAGATATGTCTGAACTTGAGTTTTCCGGTACTTTCTCGTTTGCCGCCCCCCTTCGTATGGAATTGTTGTGGATAACGATATCAATATATAAATATTTATTTTAAAAAGAAGGGTTCAGAAGGACAGGGAGTATGTATATATGCAAAGAATTTTCGTCTGAACTTAAGATTATCAGTCCTTTGATGGTTACCGCTAGTAGAAACGAACGTTATTAATAATAATGTGAAAAAATTATTTTTTGTAAAAAGAAAGGTTTAAGAGTGGGGGATTTATGAAACGAAAAAATTTCCGCAAACATCATCAGTTCATCTTGTCGCTCTCCATGAAGGACAGCTTCAAATGACGGGAATTGAAGAAACGTTTAGACCTTTTTCTGAAAAACATTCAAGAAGTGAAACAAGTTATACAGTACCGAAGTGACATCAAAATACTCTGCTCCAATCTGCAGAAGACTCGAATTTAAGCTTAACTATCATACCCACGTGAAAAAAAAATCATTACGGATTTCAACAAAATCAACATTGTGGCGCAAATGAAAAATCTTCCTCTTATCAAACTGGCGGATCTGGAAGCTGGAGCATTTTATATCATCACTGCAGTTCGCAAAGTGGAGACAAAGTATGGAAGTAGTATGGGAACTACTATGGCGCCCCCCACCCACAGTCACTCCGAACCCACCACTGCACCGGTCAGAGTAGCACGACTCCGATGCGGGCGAGTGGTGGGGTGGGAGTGACTGTGAATGCTGTGGGTGCGTCATAGCAGCTATCATACAGGGGAAATAAAAAACACAGAATTTTAGTTATTAATTACATGTATATTTTCCCCAAAAATAATGTTCCCATGAATTACATATTTTTCTTGTAGATTACTTACATTTTTGATTCCACGACGTACAATTATAACCACGGCCACTAAATAACTTCCCCTCGGGGACACTATTACGTTTTTTCTTCATAAATGCATCATGATATTCACGCACTAGACGATCATTAGATATGAATCGATCGGTGAATAACGAATAGAACTTCTCAGGAGTAGCGAACATTGCCATACAATGCAGAAAAAGTACACAGTATTGTCCACATACGCTCGACTCATGATGCTGGAGCTGCCGGATGCTGCACCTGAAGAGTTTACAGTTCTTTCGGAGCCTTGAAGCTTGCTGGGGCACGATGGGAGGTAGTCCGAAGCTGTCGAAGTACGATCCTCTACCATCTCGATCAACGTACATGGCGATCCAGTGTTCTCCTGGTTGGGTGTGGTCATGTGTGTTCGCTACTATTGCAGTCGGTTTCGTCCACGCCGATGGGATCCTGCCTGCTGGGTATACACCGACTGTATGATTTGGTATATACTATAGGGCTTCTAGAATCTGTACTGTGTTCATCAGCAGGAAATTTCTCTTTGGATACACTTTTTAATCCTTCCTCGTTCGAAGTCAACCACGCTTTGATTTGAAGGACTCGGCGCATAGCACATATAAAGGTTCTGTGATTCAATGTACTATGTATGAGGCATGATGGAACAGCTACTGGTGTACAAG
>NW_021680551.1:36741-38882 GCF_001412515.2 Diachasma alloeum
CTTAAATAAGCCCTACGTACCCTTAAACCCTTGTTACCTTCACCGACGTCATCCATCTTACCAGCTGTATCATCTGACCACAACACACTACTCAGGTGCGAGTTCTTCGCATCGGCGCCATAATTTAGAAGGGTTTCTATATAAGCGCGGTAAGCATATGCGTTATTGGCAGGCGTCACGGCTTTCTGATTGAAGGAAATATCCACTTGATCGAATAACGAGTGTAATAAGTTGTTGATGGGGCCGATAGTAGCCGAAGGTACAGGGTTCTTCTCTGTCACTACTGTTGGTATCGTAACACGTAAAAATAACCGTGTATGAGCTAAGTCAATTTACTCATCACCTTGTCCTGGTATATCGAACTCGATGGGTGAGTTATCCACAAGTGATGCTATTGGCTTGTAGTGTACATCGTATGAGNCTATTTTAGAGCCTTGATGACCCACGTCATCACAAATTAATCAATTAGTACACCCGAACTTCTCAGTACACTACCGCGAGGGGTGAAAGGGTTAACTAATTCGCTGCTTTAGTTTGCTGTAGAAATCATAGAAGGGGCTCCTCTTCTTCTTCAAACATTAACACCTGGCTCCACTTGACATNTCTTCAAATTGACGCCTGATTCCCGTGCACGACTTCTTAGAGAGTCTTTCAGAGGTATATCACCTTCGAGAACATCGCCTATGACATTCACACCTGAACGCAGAGCCTCTCTTCCGACAGCGGATGCTCCTTGCTTGAGTAGTGGTAGTATTCTTCTGAAGAAACCACCTAGAAAACTACCAATGGCATGTCCTTTTTGATTAGCACTACCTATTTACACACGACTTATACCCCCATGGTCACTTGTACTGTCTCCTCCCCCTGATTGTAGAATCTCGTCNGAATTGTTGTGGATAACGATATCAATATATAAATATTTATTTTAAAAAGAAGGGTTCAGAAGGACAGGGAGTATGTATATATGCAAAGAATTTTCGTCTGAACTTAAGATTATCAGTCCTTTGATGGTTACCGCTAGTAGAAACGAACGTTATTAATAATAATGTGAAAAAATTATTTTTTGTAAAAAGAAAGGTTTAAGAGTGGGGGATTTATGAAACGAAAAAATTTCCGCAAACATCATCAGTTCATCTTGTCGCTCTCCATGAAGGACAGCTTCAAATGACGGGAATTGAAGAAACGTTTAGACCTTTTTCTGAAAAACATTCAAGAAGTGAAACAAGTTATACAGTACCGAAGTGACATNCATATAAAGTGGTGGTGGAAATACCTTGATTTTCATTCCCCCGTATTTATAATTATGAATATCTAATGGTACAATACGCATTAGCGGGGTGTGTACATCACCGGTTATATAGGTTTCGCATATATCCGAGTATACGTACATACTTTGAGGGAGACCTCGTGATAATGAAGCGGGTGTCTGTCCCTCGTACGTATGTGTTTGGGCGCATAATATTACGCATTTATCTTTATCTGCAAATCCGACAAGTTTCTTCAGTAAAGGTGCTAAGTGTAGAATATGAAACNATCAAAATACTCTGCTCCAATCTGCAGAAGACTCGAATTTAAGCTTAACTATCATACCCACGTGAAAAAAAAATCATTACGGATTTCAACAAAATCAACATTGTGGCGCAAATGAAAAATCTTCCTCTTATCAAACTGGCGGATCTGGAAGCTGGAGCATTTTATATCATCACTGCAGTTCGCAAAGTGGAGACAAAGTATGGAAGTAGTATGGGAACTACTATGGCGCCCCCCACCCACAGTCACTCCGAACCCACCACTGCACCGGTCAGAGTAGCACGACTCCGATGCGGGCGAGTGGTGGGGTGGGAGTGACTGTGAATGCTGTGGGTGCGTCATAGCAGCTATCATACAGGGGAAATAAAAAACACAGAATTTTAGTTATTAATTACATGTATATTTTCCCCAAAAATAATGTTCCCATGAATTACATATTTTTCTTGTAGATTACTTACATTTTTGATTCCACGACGTACAATTATAACCACGGCCACTAAATAACTTCCCCTCGGGGACACTATTACGTTTTTTCTTCATAAATGCATCATGATATTCACGCACTAGACGATCATTAGATATGAATCGATCGGTGAATAACGAATAGAACT
>NW_021680551.1:39010-40006 GCF_001412515.2 Diachasma alloeum
CGGACTGAGATAACGTTGTAAAATCTGTTGATATGCGTTCCATTTCTCACGTTNTGCCATACAATGCAGAAAAAGTACACAGTATTGTCCACATACGCTCGACTCATGATGCTGGAGCTGCCGGATGCTGCACCTGAAGAGTTTACAGTTCTTTCGGAGCCTTGAAGCTTGCTGGGGCACGATGGGAGGTAGTCCGAAGCTGTCGAAGTACGATCCTCTACCATCTCGATCAACGTACATGGCGATCCAGTGTTCTCCCGGTTGGGTGTGGTCATGTGTGTTCGCTACTATTGCAGTCGGTTTCGTCCACGCCGATGGGATCTTGTCCGCTGGATATACACCGACTGTATGATTCGGTATATACTGTAGGGCTTCTAGAATCTGTACTGTGTTCATCAGCAGGAAATTTCTCTTTGAATAAACTTTTTAATCCNTCTTCCTGCGATTTATCGATTGGTATATTACCGCGTAAGATGTTCAATGCTCACTCACATATACAACGTATTAACCCCGTATCAGCTTTTCTAAGTAATGCCTGCCGCTGTTCTTTATTCAAATGACAAAGCGCTTGAAGGACAATTGTCAATTTCTTACTGGGCGTACCTCGGGCCGCCATGGTNCATACACGTATTTTGTTCCTTTGGTAACGGCTCGTAATACTCCATAGACATATTTAGAAGATGCTTCTCCTTCATACCAATCTATACCGTGACGTGTGATTGTAAGTTGATTGTTCATCCTCTGAATATTAGGTGGAATCGCAGAATACTGGTATTCAGGACAAATTACCCAAACTCCTATCATGTCGAAGGATGTGAAGGTCACCGCCACTTCTTTTGGAACGAATGTACCGTGGATTCCGATGAAACCCTCGTAATGAATAATTGCTGCCGAATCTGAATTACTGCAGGCCATTGCTATGCTCTCNATGGGTGTTTCCAACACGTATCCATGATCGAGACTGATGGTGAAGAACCATGGACATCACGTTTTTAT
>NW_021680551.1:40085-45441 GCF_001412515.2 Diachasma alloeum
AACAGCGATTCAAATCCGTTGTTTCAGAAAACTGCTGATACTGAAAACATAGCTGCGCATGCGCTGAGCATGATATCGAATGTTTTGATGATTATGCATAGTCCAGCGTCACTTGTCTCGCTGAGTCAATTTCTATGACACTTTCAAACTCAGCATAAATTACAGCGTTGATCGTTGAAACTAAGCTTTCATCAAATCGTACCTCGATGCGCATGTTACCGCTTCGTATCAAATTCCAGTGTGAGTTATCATTAGCTGACAAATCTGGTGTTAAATCGAATGCGAAGAGACAATACCCATGAGGGTAATCTCCACGGTGAACACCATTACCATCGTTCANCTAGCGACTATAACGAACAAAAAGAATGACAACACTGTAGATAGAATTCACATATAAAAATTCTTTATTCTTTATAATTACAACCACGTCTCCACNCGTGAACAGCATTACCATCATTCAGAAAATGTATACCAGTGCCTGAGAAGATGGAATGGTATGACTCCACATATAAATTATTCACAGTAAACTCTGGCTGTAGAGGTTTCGATGGTATCTGACGCCCGTCCACATATAAGGATATATGATTCAGAGTAAAATGTTGAAAGTTAAAGGGGTTCAATTTTTTATCACCCACGAATGCACGATTCTTGACAAATCCAAAAATGATGCGTTTTGGCAGCTGTCCTGTTATAAAGTTATCTATGGAATGACCACGAACACCAGNACACAGAGATGGTATGAATGTATAATATACAATGGCGCAATAACGGTCTTTCTCAATTTAACACCGCCGCCCTTCATACGGCTAATTTTATAAAATCAATAATAGGATAAATTTAATAAATTATTAATATTATCAAATTTAAACTTTCCTTTTTAAAAGAGAGAGATCCGTTGCTACGACACAGTACATTACGCGGGGGGAGGGTTGACATTCGGAGGGTATGTACGAGCGACAGTACTGAAAAAGGTTTCAATTCTGTCCGGATAATCAATCGCTCTCTTAAAGAGGTACTCACATAGATATCCATGAAAATGCTGTTCCCTCGCTCCGAATTTCGGGATGGTGAATTTTAAATCTCTCCGGGATCTCTCTATGTTCTGTGTGTGTGCTCCAGACACAGGGTCCACAAAATTGATAGAATGGTTGACTGTGAGGCGGTTGTATCCCAAGGCATTGAGCGTTGCATACGACCTCCACTGATCAGCGATGACAGTCGTCCCGGGCCTAATCCATCTTTCTATAATATCCAGTAAGGTGCGTGCTGTCCTGTCCTCCACGACGCATACAGCATGAGACTTGGTCTGTCTTTCGTATACGCCAAATATCCATCTCCCCTTAACTATACGTCCTCGGTTGTATTTACGATGGCCTACGTGGGTCTCATCAATTTCAACGATTATGCCAGGTCCACCCAACATGACTGAATGCTCCTCACACCAGTCAATTAAGGTTTCCCTAACATAATTGGACCAATCTACCACCGTGTTAGGAGACATACTTAGTTCAAACTCTAAGAATGCCTGCCTTGGTGGATTTACCAACAGATACAGACCGATGAATCTAATATCTGTTACCAGGGGGATGTGGATGTTCCAGAACCACGAGCCGTGATACAGGCACACGCACCCGTCACACTTAGCACTGATCTTCTTCCTATGGGTATTATACAAAGTTATCTGCTTATGGCACCGGAACGCTCTCTTCTGATCATCGTAGATCATATTGGCACCGCACTTAGGACACAACACCTCACTAATCAACACTTGACGATCCTGCAAGAATTTGATAACTCTCGGCGGGTCACGGCACAATTCATCAATATCAAAGAAGCGTATGTTAACAGGGCGGTTGAAAATACGGTACTGAACAGAGGACCCAGGTAGTCGCTCTCGGCAGTTGAATTGCCCCGATATCTCATTGTTGACATCGTTACATATCCTCAATCCAGTCATTGTCCGAAATATAGAGGGATACTCACAATTCCACATATCTATCAGATTTTCCGACGCCTTAACTTTAATTCACCGAAGGAATTACTTAATTATCTCAACTGGTTGTCAAGATATTCGCAAAAATGTGGGGGGGAGCGTTTCTATATATTTACAGAATTTTTGTTTATCCAATCACGAAGCTGGTGAGCTTGAGATAGAGCGCAATATACGTGGTGTTTGGTGTTCTGTCCGCTCAATGTCACATGGTAATCACATACAACTTAAGATTTTTCCATCTTA
The DNA here is from genome assembly GCF_001412515.2 of Diachasma alloeum. Lineage (NCBI taxonomy): Eukaryota > Metazoa > Arthropoda > Insecta > Hymenoptera > Braconidae > Diachasma > Diachasma alloeum. The sequence continues at coordinate 42,322 of NW_021680551.1, forward strand.
CGAAACGACGGACAATCGTCTTCTTCCTCGGTAAGCTCTATAACTTTTTTTGCTGTGTGTTTCCAGATGAAATCTGCTTTGCAAGAACCCCGTACAAATATACGGTCTGCACGATGCACTATACTACGTAAATGATTTTGCATCAGACTTTTGAATTTAACGTTTCCAACGCTCCAGTCAATTCCGTGATGGTGTGTAGTTACCCACTTATACTGCTTCCGGTATTTATGGGGAATTTTCAACGGTTCACATGATTTGAGAAGCCAGTGCCAAGACAAATCACCTTTTAGCGCAACTACTGCAGTTTCCTTTGCTATAAAGTGGTTATAGTGTCCTTTATAACCCTGTATATCCACGACAATATCCATAATGAGGTGTTGCTCAGGCATAAATACAACTAAGACTGAGACGAGACGAAAATACGAATATCGTGGGAGTGGGAAATTGAATAAAAAATGCTGACGCCACGATTATATACCTCGACAAAAATCATCACATTTCATTTATTATTATTCGTCATTCGTTTGCTACATACCCATATGGCACGGTCCTATATACATTTCTACATTGCCTTTTGGTGCTACAAACAGAAGTAATTTTTACCTCCTTCTTTGTTACTACCTGATGAATTTCTGTGCGTCTGATAGCATCGTATGACAAGACTATTGGACCCTCCCTTTCGCGTATCACCATTTCTCTGACAGCTTGATAATTGATATGTTGATTGTTATTGAAGTTTAATGTGATACCTTTAACTTTACACACTTCTCTTGTCTCATTATTACTTGTTTGAACTAGGTACGCATAGAATTTGGGGCCCCCTGATACAAAAGACTTGATATAACTACCCTCCCCGTAACCTTCTAGCTCATTTGTCAAATCACCGAGAAATTTACCGCATTCTGGTTCCCACTCACCGTCTTTTGATACAAATATAATGGAATCTGTATCACAATATAGAACCCTCTCTTGAAGTCTCTCTAAGTAACTGTACAGTTTGAGATGAGCCTGTGCTGTTGTGTAGGCCGCAATAACAACGTTAGCTGTGGGTGTCGGTAGAAGCGCCTCATTTTCATATACAAAATTCACGTACATCATTTTTTCGTTGATGGGAAGCAACCCTGTGATTACCAGTTCAGGGTTATTTATCATTTCTAATAATCTTTGCCTTGTCGCAATTATTTCAGTTTGCGGTAAGTTCTCTCTCTGCCCAAATTTACCCCAAAATGCATTGAGAATCATTTTCGCTAAGGCTCTATACCCTGGATTACACTCTATCTTATGTTTCTCGAGTAAGATGCCTTCCTTCGCAAAATATTCTTGTATATAAGCATCTTTATCTTCATCTGTTGAACAACCCTGCGGGTAGTCGGAGGCTTCTTGTTTTNCCAACTATTTCAGTTTGCGGTAAGTTCGCTCTCTGCCCAAATTTACCCCAAAATGCATTGAGAATCATTTTCGCTAAGGCTCTATACCCTGGATTACACTCTATCTTATGTTTCTCGAGTAAGATGCCTTCCTTCGCAAAATATTCTTGTATATAAGCATCTTTATCTTCATCTGTTGAACAACCCTGCGGGTAGTCGGAGGCTTCTTGTTTTTCTTTTAAGAAAGTGTCTACATATTTGTTGAATAACCCGTCTATATTACTTTCCCGGTTGTATTGAACGATCTTGTATTGATAAATTTCAAATATTTTTACGATTCGATAACCGTTTTCAATGGCCTTTCGCAATTCGTCTACAACCCATGTACCTGTAAANTATTCTTGTATATAAGCATCTTTATCTTGATCTGTTGAACAACCCTGCGGATAGAAGGAGGCTTCTTGCTTTTCTTTTAAGAAAGTGTCTAGATATTTGTTGAATAACCCGTCTATATTACTTTCCCGGTTATATTGAATGATCTTGTATTGATAAATTTCAAATATTTTTACGATTCGATAACCGTTTTCAATGGCCTTTCGCAATTCGTCTACAACCCATGTACCTGTAAACTCGCGATCTTCATCGTCTTGGTGATTACAAATATCCTGATTCAATGTTTCACAACATGAACGACATAACGGAAACATTAAACGCCCATGAGCACGTATTGGAAGCACAGGGAGATATAAATCAGACGNATAACATGAACGACATAACGGACACATTAAACGCCCATGAGCACGGATTGGAAGCACAGGGAGATATAAATCAGACGGAGCGACAACGGTGCATTTTACAAGGCCCTCCACATTATCAAGATTATTATCACGACCTATCAACACTTGGCACTCGTCGTCTACGTAAACTTGGGGGTGTCCTATTGGGTATTTACCAGTTTTGTTGACAAAAGGGTACAGAGATGTAACATCAAGATATTTGATCTTTTCTGTATTTGCGATATCGTAGAGGGTGACATAATTTTCCGTACGGCCGCCAAAGAAAGCATCACGAGGATTCAATTCTGCATTTTTCATTAAAGGGTGATTGTTTACAAAATCGTGGTCTTGTACGGAATTTTTTAATTGATCATCGAACGTGCACTCCCACATTTCTATCAAAGTGTACCCGAGACGGCGAATCTTATTAGCTGTCAGCATGGTACTTTCATACCGGGTGTCAAGTGAGTCTCCTGCACGTAACTCCCTATGTCTGTTTATTTTATAACACGTCGTGCACCCGTGCCAAAAACATCCGTAAAATTGGAAGACACACTTCTGCTGATTTTCATTCTCGCAATAGCCATCGACCATAATACCGCATGGCAATCGGTATTCTTTAGCGTTACCTGCATGGATAATACGGTTTCCGGAATGTCTTTGCTACAATAATAACCACGATATAGCTTTCGTTGACTGTGTAGTTGTGTATCTGTACGTACCACCCAACGGTAAAATTCCGATTGTTCAGACTGCATAAAATTAGTTCTATAAACTTTAGAACAGATCGACGCAATCGTACTACATTGGGTGAACGGACAAATACCTGTCTTTTTTAGCAGCATTTCACGAAAAATGATACATGCCCGTCTCAGAATGGTAACATCCATTCGACAGTAAAATTCTAGCTCGTGTTTGAAATTGAAAACGTAATTCTCGTTTAATTTTTCGTTGTGCCATTCCAACAATTTGTCGCG
>NW_021680551.1:45474-46674 GCF_001412515.2 Diachasma alloeum
GACTGCATAAAATTAGTTCTATAAACTTTAGAACAGATCGACGCAATCGTACTACATTGGGTGAACGGACAAATACCTGTCTTTTTTAGCAGCATTTCACGAAAAATCATACATGCCCAGCTCAGAATGGTAACATCCATTCGACAGTAAAATTCTCGCTCGTGTTTGAAATTGAAAACGTAATTCTCGTTTAATTTTTCGTTGTGCCATTCCAACAATTTGTCGCGATCTTTCTTGAACATGGTGTCGGGAGAAAAATAACTCAAGTCTGGTAACGGTCCTACGTAATCAATATTTTCAGGCACATTGAAGAAGTGCGGAAAATACCCTTTGNGTTTAATTTTTCGGTGTGCCATTCCAACAATTTGTCGCGGTCTTTCTTGAACATGGTGTCGGGAGAAAAATAACTCAAGTCAGGTAACGGTTCTAATCGTAATCAATATTTTCAGACACATTGAAGAAGTGCGGGAAATACCCTTTGGCTATATCATTATCAAAACCGAATGATTTGGGTAACGCTGACAACGGCATGTGAAAGTAATTCAAGCTATCCAGAAAAATTATGTTACCAACACGCATTTGCATTATTTTTGTACCGTTTAAAAAAACGCTCGGGTGTCGTGTTCTTTTGATGTTGACTAGATAACGTAAAACAAATTGTGCATCGAAGCTACGCGCGTTGTGCGCAATACAAATTACTTTGTCAGTNAAATGAATAAAGTATGTTTAACCTCCCCATATCTTTCTTTAACCCTCTGACGACCATCAAAGACAGGCAAACCGCCTTTGCCAAAAGTTAAAAATTCATAGACTACGATGGCTGTCTTTCGTTGAAGATAGTAATTTTGAAATGCATGGAGTTCTGTGATTCCACTACCGTTTCGGGGGGTCGTGGCACCGCTAAGTTGCATTAATTTCACTGCCTCTTTCCGCTGAGTATCACGAGTCTTATTAATGATTGCTTTCCATCGCCTCTGTACATCACCCGTTCGAATTTCTCCACGTTCAGCATGGAGCTGAGCAACAACTAGAGAACGCGGTAAGCAAAGATTATCAACGTTCGAGTTAGTTAGGATAGATCGTTTGAAAATGTCTTCGTGCGTGTGGTTTTTTTGCCCTGAACCTTCAACACCACTGACTATTGCCGCTGTAACCACAATATTATCTGACGTGGTTAGACCGCCTGTACTCTGTGAAATA
>NW_021680551.1:46780-47176 GCF_001412515.2 Diachasma alloeum
AAACGTGACCAGACAGGACCGTGATTTAATCTATCGAAATTGATTGAAAACCCGACGTGATCGTGAGGTTGACATGCCGCAGTTACATGAGTTGTTAAATCACGAAAGGCCACTTCTACCCACTCTATAATGTTTGTGTTAGCAGGAGGGTCCAATATCTTAATAACACATTCCTTACCTTTCATCATAAAATTATGGTATTTTTTACATGATTCAGCGATTATTTCAAAACGACGTCATGGGGGATGGATATCCTCGTGAGGGTCTGATTCCTTCTTGCTTTCTCCATTTTGACGTTGGGTCACTGTCGCAGATCTCGTCATAGCTCCTCCTATTTGGCACCCTACAAGAACCACAAGTAGTAAAGTTAATTCGAATAATTGGAATGTATAATAT
>NW_021680551.1:47284-81787 GCF_001412515.2 Diachasma alloeum
TTCATTCTTCCTCTTTCTCATAAGTATAGTAATGATATCCAGAAACGTCTAGAAATAATATCTGAACAATTGTGCGTGTGAGCAAATGGAAATTACAGGATTGGCTATTGCTATTGACTACTGACTATTGGCTATCTATGAAACGAAAATCCATCATCATCATACCACTAATGTTTTGTTCTTCTTCATTATTATCCTCTCGCAGCCCACGGATAGCTGAAAAGTTCTCCAAGTTGACTTGACAGCGACGTAGCATCCTTGCCTCTTCCTCCTCAATACCGTCGATGCATAAGTCCTCATCGCTATCTGAAGAGTAACATGAAGCGCATTCATACACTTCTGTAGGGTCTGTCTCCGGTATTCGTGCTCGTCTGATCATGTCGTACCGTGCTTCTCTTCTTCTTCTCAATTCCAATCTTCTTTCTAGTGCAACTCTGTGAGATATCCATGAATCATCTTCACTATCCGTGTCACAACATTGTTGCATGCCAGAAGGCCCTGGCTGCGGTGAGTGTGAGCGAGAATTAACAAGAGGTGTCGCGTATCTTTTCCGTTTTATTGGTCCTGCGAACAGTGTATGCTCAGCAAGGCGTTTTTGGTGTTGAACGATGACCTGATCATCTTCGTTATCATCTGAAGATGACGAGTCTTCGAGACCGTGTTGTTCCTTTATTCCTAAGTAGAGAGCATGTAAGGATTGTATGGTATCCGTCAGGAGATGGACAAATAAACAAAACACAATACTTACGTTTGGAATGCTCGAAAAATAATGATAAACACTGGCCATCTCGTTTGTGGGAAAACTGAAGAGCACGCGTAACCACCCGCAAAATTGTTCTATCTGCTGTCAAAAGACCCTGGTGATAAGCTTGAGATAGCACGCGACAGGGTGTATGACAAACTATCCGCTCTAATATCCTGTTCAATGTTGCACGAGATAAACTATCCCAAAATTTCGTTCGTTGATCAAAAAAGAATTCCTGATATGGCGGCACTCTGTCGCAAATGAACTCAATCAGCTGTGTTACGAAATACAGATACCGCCTATTTTTTCGATAATCTTCGAGCTCCATTGTGCCCGTTTCGTATGATGCTCTCTTTCAGACGTGAAAACTACGAGTGACGAATTCAAACGAATATTCGCAGAAATATAAGGCTTCGAAAGAGTTGCAATAGCATATCAGTTTTNCGAGCTCCATTGTGCCCGTTTCGTATGATGCTCTCTTTCAGACGTGAAAACTACGAGTGACGAATTCAAACGAATATTCGCAGAAATATAAGGCTTCGAAAGAGTCGCAATAGCATATCAGTTTTCTAAATATGTCCTTCGGATCAAACACAAAACTGCAACTTTTAGAACACGTGGTGCATGGATCAGCAATTGAAAACCGTCGAAAATCACAATCGGTGATTCACGGATAGAGTTATACGCTTGTGCCTTCTTATGATTCATTAGCTGTCAGTTTTGTTTGTTTCATATATAAAGAAATGTAATTATATATACGTCATCCATAAAAACTGATTCTGTAATAAATGGGTATATATATGTAGAAAAATGTTTTTGCCTGTAGTATATTCACTATCCAAACCTCCCATGCGTCCTCTCAGCGTCTTCATTACATTTGTCGTGGGTGATGATGCATAGGTATATCACTTTTTCTGTTTACGTGGATTGAAAGATAGAGAAAACAATTGACACGTTTTTGCTGACACCTCAAATGTGAAGAACTCGTGATACTAAGAGACGTCTTCGCGTATGTCGGCCATTTAGACGTTCATCAGATTCGGTGGTATACTGTTCTCTGCCTGTCACTTTTTTTTTTATGGATTTGGAGACAACACGGAGATCTTTGAGGCTACGAAGAAGAGGAAGGTGTATGGTTGAGCAATGCGAGGCTGACTCAACGACAAAAAAGTGGAATTTTCGGTTTAATAACGAGGACGCACCTATTGAAGTGGTAGTGGAGGAACTTGGAAGAGCCCTTAACAGCGGTCGTGAACACATATTACGTGTGACGGAACACTATTCGATACGAAAGGCAGGTTTAAAGGCTTTGATTCGGGAGTTAAGACGTGATATAAGGGACAATATAGAGTAATTGTTCCCATACTACCCTTGAAAAATGCGTGTGATTGGCAAAAATTTCCAATACCCGCGTGGCTGTGCGTTCATGCTCCATAGCTAAAGTGAAATTGGAGAAAGAAGGCTGAATACCGTCGTGCATGATAACGGGCCGTGCGGTAATACCGGAGAAGCGTATGAAATCGAGTATTATGACGGTGACGTCATACGTGAAGGGGTAGATGAGATCGAGGATCATCGGTTAGCGATTGGGAATGGTAAGGTTCAAAAGTTTGGAGAGAAATCCGTGAAAGTGATTCATGATTGTACGTTTATTTTGCAGATGAATGTCCTATTGATTTGCCCTGTGTGAAATCGTGCTGGGTTTCTTTACCACGCCTCACCAAGCAACAGACTCTTGACTTCAAACTGCCAAAATTGAGACGGTGTGCACCAAGGGAAAGGTGTGCGTCATGCGTCAGGGGTCTGGAAGAGGAGCTAGAGAGGGAGCGTACATTCTCACCACCGCCTTTGAAGAGGGTGTGGCCGGTGACATCTGAGGATGCAGCGAAGAGGAGGCGCGGCAGGCCTCGAAAAATGCCCAAGCTCTCTCCGTGTCACAATAATTACCAATTATAATGTATATCATTTTATTTTTAGACTGTAATAATTTGTTCTGTGTATTTAGATATATCAACCATGGGAAATAGCTATTTACATTTTTACGCGATTGTTAATCATCGACTTGATGAGAAATAAAGTTGTTAAAATTAAATGATGAGAATATTCTTATAAGAAAGAGAATGGTATCAACTGGTCTCTGCAGATGTCAGATTTGCAAAGTAAGCACATGTGGAGACGGCTAGTCTAACCTTCGAGAGCTAGTGTGGGTTACGGTGGAGAAGATGTCACAGAGTGCACGTGCAAAACCGCATGGTCAGCACACTGTTCCAGGGTGAGCAACCAACTCAACGGCTGTCTCCCCAAACCATATAATCATTTTTTTCAATCCTCAGTGAAGCGCGGCCGTGACAAGATCTCAATTATCGTCAAACATTTGGATTATTGTGTGTGTGTGTGTGATAGAGTGGGTATTTTTTTTGTGACGTGTGCGCGTAATCATGCGTGTGACGTGGAAAAACTTTGTACCCCCCACTAGCACCGTCACCCCCCAGGACGAGCTGACACCATCCACCAGCGGGTATATCCCAAAACCATCGCGCCCCGCCACACCCGCCTCGGACACGTCGTCATCATGCTCGGTCACTGATGACCATGATTGGTCCACCCTGATCAGGGGGTTCAACAGAGACCCCATCGCCATCGAGGCAGACCCAGACCCGTACGAGTTGCGGGACGGGTATGACGGGCTGAACCCCTGATTCCCGGACCGCCGGNATAATCATTTTTTTCAATCCTCAGTGAAGCGCGGCCGTGACAAGATCTCAATTATCGTCAAACATTTGGATTATTGTGTGTGTGTGTGTGATAGAGTGGGTATTTTTTTTGTGACGTGTGCGCGTAATCATGCGTGTGACGTGGAAAAACTTTGTACCCCCCACTAGCACCGTCACCCCCCAGGACGAGCTGACACCATCCACCAGCGGGTATATCCCAAAACCATCGCGCCCCGCCACACCCGCCTCGGACACGTCGTCATCATGCTCGGTCACTGATGACCATGATTGGTCCACCCTGATCAGGGGGTTCAACAGAGACCCCATCGCTATCGAGGCAGACCCGGACCCGTACGAGTTGCGGGACGGGTATGACGGGCTGGACCCCTGATTCCCGGACCGCCGTTGGACTCTCCGGGTAGAGCAACCTCTCATTCTCTCAGCTGAGCATCTGGAGAATGATACTCGGCACCGGGGTCCCAGTGGATCACCCCAGCTGGGATGGTGGCAGAGGGATGGACCATTCCCGATGCTTATCGAGCCAGCCGATTACACCCAGGATCGCCTGGTTAGCTGGTTGGAAGAGGAGCGTCGCGAGCGCGACGATTGGGACGCCGAGGACGAGGAGTTGGCCCAGGTGTCGCTGTTCGGGGAGTCCGATGAGGAGAGGGACATAGAAGAACTATTGAACAGGGAGTGGTAGTGTTGACGTTTCTCTCCAGTGCCTATGGACCCACAGTGCTAGTGGTTTAGTGACATTTAGATTTAATGCATAAGGTTATCAATGACGATTTTCGGATTTTTCGGAGCCCTGTGAGGAGAGTGCAGTGACAAGTAAAGTATTTTTTTAATATGTTTACGGTTTTCGCGGATTTTATCGGAGCACCGGTATGGTCTTTCAGTTCGAAAAATTTTGACCCCCCGAATTTTCGCTAAATATTGAGGCCTGAGGGTCAACGGTTCCTCAAAACCACTCGGGATTGGGATACGCGTCCGCACTACACGTTTTACCCCCTCCGCTCACACACGTCACAGCCGCGTTATTCCGATCGGTGCGATGGTGGGTCCCTAAATATATTAGTGATGGAGGGGGCCAATATTTTTGACCCCCAAATTTTAGTATCGCGGCNGGAGGGGGCCAATATTTTTCACCCCCAAATTTTAGTATCGCGGCCGAGGGACCAGTGGTTCCCCCAAAACCGCTCGGGGTTGGGGTACTCGTCCTCAGTATACGCAGTCCCCTCACCGCGCACACACGTCGGAGCCGCGCTATTCCGATCGATGTGGTGGTGGGGTCCTATACTTTGTGAGGTATTTTTCCAAGCGCGTCTGCGGGATTCAGACGCGTGGTTCTCCACGAACTTTCAGCGACCCTTTTGGACTCTCTCAACCCGGACTTAGAACGACGGGAATAACGAGAGGAAACCAAAATGCCAAAAAGGGCGCTAGTCCTTTTAACCGCCAAAGGACAAGGTCACACCGTTGAGCCGCGTTCCACGACTAGCTCAGATAACCGCGGAGGCGTGTGGGAACAGGCTACAATGAGCGGAACTCAACAATATGCAAACTTTTACAAAACAAAAAAATATATAATTTTAATCCAATGAGTTCAGTCTAATCTTTTACACGTGCGGGAGAGGACTCCCGCGAGCAAAGACGTTATACAAACCAAAAAAAATGTAATTAACCTAGTGATACTAATTAACAAAAATAAATAATAATAACTTTAAAGGTGCGTGGGAGACGCTAAGACGCGAGGACCACCCGCAAGCGACGACGACGCGAGAGCCACGACACAAAAGTTATTGGGAAAGGTCGACGTAACAGATGAGTTAGGACTAGTTTTCCCCACAAAAAAAATTTATAATAAAACTCAAGTAGAGAAACTAATAAAAAAAATGAAATTAAGAGGTAGCTGGAGGCTACAGAGTGCCGCATCACAAGCAGACTCTAGTACATTCTCAAACGGCCCCAAAATGGGTGCCTGAGTGGATTCACTACTGGAAGGACGCGTGCACTCACAACGAAATAAGACGCTCACCGTGATTTCGCGAGAACACCAGGCTAGTGTTTCTCGATCAAGGATCGATCTTTCTTGAGATCGATTTATGAAGGGTCGATCTTCGATTTTTCGGATCGATCCTTTTAAGTCGATTAAGTGGTCGGATCGATCATTTTCTTTCGAGATTGATCAGTGTTTGGTCTCCACTCGTCGAAAAAACTAAAATTAAAAGAAATTAAATTAAGTGGAACAATCGGAAGCTTTCATTAATGAAAATAAAATCTTAAGAAATTTACGTCATCATTCGATAGATATAGTCTAAACGGTCGAAAATCTAGGTGATACTGAATAGTGTTTTAACCTCTAAATCAGGGTTTTAACCTCTAAATCAGGTAATTATCTGTCTGGGAGAAACTTGTTGGAACAAGTAATCATGGAAAATATTACTGTAACAGGTGTGTATGTGGCAATAAAAATTTGATACAACTTCGAAATGCTCTAGAAATTTTATTAATAATTTCATTTCATAATTTCAGCACATGCTCAAGGGTCGAGGAGAAATTTCTCGATTTATCTCCAGATAAACATGCAGGATCCTTACCGAATTGACGGATTGAATTTGAATCTTTATCTTCGTCTATTGAGTATGACCTTATCATTTGTAATATGATTTTACATGAAATCCGAAATGATTGAATCATGCAATTTAAAAAATAATTTCAGATGAGAGAGGTTTCGTGGAAAAATTCCTTCGTGATTTGATTGACAGCGGTCGCGTGATAAACACTGATAATGAAATTGAAATATTCTATCGTTCTATCGATGGGATTTCTTAGTAAGTGTTTGGAATTAATTGCTGATGATTTATAAGATTATTTCTGAAATGATAATTTTTTCTCGTTCTTCAGTGAGCCTGTGAGCTTGATGGCTTGAAATCGAAGGAGGAACAATGACAAAACTCAACTGAGCTCGACTGATTTGTCAGTGTGATTTTACAAATCTAAGAATGAATATATCCTAACATTACAAATCTAACAATAAATATCTCCTATCACTTGCAACTTTGTATATTTGTGATCGATTATTTACGTCAACGTCCCTTTTTCAAATTTTTCCCTCATTATACCTTTCCCAAACCCCAACGCCATCTTAACGTGCATATTTTGGCGCGTTTTGTCACCTAGAGGAGAGTCAGCAGAGTTTTGTTTGATGTTAAACTGTTTTTACCATCATGAAGTGTATAAAAGCTAGTAAGTTATTCCATATTATTCATCCAATTATTTATTAAGATCGTTGGAACAATGAAAAAAATACTAATAAAGCGTATGAATTGAAAAATTGCCACTTGGATCGATGTACCGGTGAAACTAACCTAGAAATGTCCTCAAATACGTATTGAATCATATTGAATGGTTTTGCTCCGCATTCTCACCCTAAATCTTGGAATTCGAGGATATTTAATGACTCAATAATCATTACTATTTTTCAGAAAGATCTTCTGAAAGATCATTCAATGTTTACTTCAGTATCAACCATGGGGATGCATTCTCTGTCAATGGAGTTGATTACAAAAGTTATATGAAGATAACACGTGAGTTTAACATCCAGGAAAATCGTCAATTTGTGCATATTTGCAATTGGAAAAGTAAAATCATTTTTTTTCTCACAGAAAATAAATCTGACGCCGTAGATTTCTGTATGGAGCTGATCAGAGATGGAAGCATTACCTTAGATGATGGAAGGATCGATCAGATTGATATGAGTACTAATTGCGGCATAAATTAGTGAGTAATAGAGGTTTTGGCTGCTAAGAATCAGTTTGCATAACAACGACTCTTATGTTATCCACGAATGTTAATTGACCTGTTGCAAATTGGGAAATAAACTATAAATGTTTCAAAAATGTATGCATGTTTCAGCGTGGAGATATGCAATTATGCAAATGAGGACGACTTGGAAGATGATGCAGCACACGTGAATATATCTGATGAACAACACATTCCAGCCAGTAAAGTACAGAAAGACACAAATGTCCAAGCCCAGCCCTCAATATCGAAAAATTCCTCGGTCGAACCCAACAATGACAAACGTGATGAACTCCTTTTCAATACTAGTTCCCATCAGCAGCATCCAAAAACTCCTGAAAATTATGCAATAAAACTACAACGATTCAAGTTCAGTGGTAACGACCTCAGTAAACTATCCAAAGAAAGTACGTATCATTAGATTTTCATTTTAATTGCCTAATTAACTCAATAACGTATCACCATTGAATCCTCAATTCATGCATGATAGGTATAAATCCTCCTAAGGCACGATCAGGCACTCCTCATGTGGAAATGAAAGGAAATCGGTGGGTTAATGGACTTTCATAATTTTCATTGTCTCTTTTTCAATTGTGAACGATATCTGTTAAATACTTTTTCATGACTTCAAATTTCGCTGCATTCCTACAATAGACAAATTCCAATGAAACCGTCGAAACCTAAAAGAAGTGGTGTTTGGAATTTTTTTATAAAAACAAAAGGTGGAGCAGAGTGTCGTCTATGTTTAAATGACATCAAAAATCATGGGAACACTACAAACTTGATGAGATACTTGACTAACCATCATAATAACGCTGACATCAATGCCTTGAATGCACTTGCACGAACTCGAGTAATCTATCTCTGATATTTTCATTTTTTATTCAAAGTTGTCAATTTTTTTCAACTTATTCTATAAAATCCGTTCTTCTTCTAGAAACAAAAGGAAGTCAACAATAATAAAACAACTGATAATTCTGATAAATCCAAACAATCTCCAGAACGTCCATCATCGCGGGCTGAACATCAGCAACAAGTAATTCCCAATTACATGATTACAATGACTGAAGATGGATGATTTCAAAAATGATTTTTATTCGATAATGACTGATAATCGTTCTAGGAGTTCGACTCAGCCTCAGGACCGTCTAACAATATGCATAATCTTCCAGAGAATCCCCTCACACAGCCCCGTATCGATAAAACATTTGGTAAAATTACAGCATTCAAAGCTATGGTTTATAGATCTATGAAGTCAGTATCGAATCTGTAATACATACAAGTTAATTTTTCACATCTTTCCAAATATTGAATTATCTTGATAATGATTGAATCACGGAGAAAATTGCATGGGGTATCTTTCCTGGAAAAAATCATAAAATCATAAATTTGCGAGATAAATGAGCAATTGATAAAACTAGCACAGTGTAATGCGACTGAATTTTATTCCATTGTCTATTCTCTTCCAGACGAATGCCAAATTAAATGGTGTTATGAATTATTTCAGAAGGTGGAGCACAAGCTGCTAAAATTAAGAATGCTATGGTGTATATGATCGCGAAAGATGACTTGCCACTATCGGCCACGGAGAAGGAAGGGTTTCGTTATCTCATGAGTATCGTGGCTCCAAATTATGAAGTACCAAAGAAGACATCGATAACGAGAGCCACAGAAGAAAACTACAAAGTTCTGAGTGGGATTGTGAAGAGCAAACTGGCCAAAGCAGAGAATTTGACTTTAACTACCGATATATGGACTGAGACCATGTCAACAAGAGGATTTCTAGGTCTAACGATTCATTTTCTGGAGAATGGCAAAATGTCATATATTGAATTAGATACAATAGAGCTGGATGAGAATCGCAAAGCTCCCTATCTCTCCAAGATATTTGAAGAATTTCTGTTGAAATGGAATATTTCCAAAGACAAAATTACAACAGTAGTAACTGATGGAGGTACAAACATAATAAAAGCAGTTAAAGATACATTTGGGGAACATAAGCACATAACGTGCTTTGCCCACAAATTGAATGTAGCTATTTCTAATGTTATCACTGCAAACAAGGCACTGAGTTCAATAGTTACTAAAACTAAAGAGATTGTGACATATTGCAAGAGATCAACCACTGCTGCCGACGAGCTTCGCAAGGCCCAGGATGATGACAACACTTTGCGTCTAGTTCAAGACGTCCCCACGCGTTGGAATTCAACATTTTACATGCTGTGTCGTTTCGAGAAATTATCAGCCACCGTCAGTTCTATTCTCTTGAAATTACGAGGTTCTCCACCTATGTTAGATTCAGACGAGATGGCCATCGTGAGGGATGCTATTAACGTATTGAGACACGCAGAGACCCTTACAAAGGAATTCAGTGGAGCCAAATACGCGACAACTAGTCGAGTGATACCTGCTATGTTCTGCTTCAGGGAGTGTCTGGCGGTAGTGCAGAACGAAACATCGGTGGGGAAGAATCTTCAAAAAGAGCTAATGGCAGAGCTGGATAAAAAATTCTCTGACCTAGACAAACTGCCCTTTTTGACCATTGCTACTCTACTGGATCCACGGTACAAAAGAATGTACTTTCCTTCTCCTTTGATGTGCTCCAGTCTGCTGAGAACGGTGCATAGTATGATATCAGCTGAAACTAATGCTCCTGAGGACGAGTCTATTACTAATGACGAATCTGAGGCTACCAATAGCAGTGATGATTTGTGGACGCACCATCGAGATAGGATTCTTCATCAGAAAAGATACGCTCAAGAGGCTTCTTCAGACGATTTGAATATTGACATGATGCAGTTCCTGAACAAGCCTAATCTGATGAATATTGATCCAATAAATTTTTGGATGCATCACAAAGAAAACACACCAGCATTAGGACGCATTGCCCTGAAATATTTGTCAACAGTTGCCATATCAGTACCTTGTGAAAGACTCTTCTCATTGGCCTCGAATATCATCACAGAAAAACGGAATCGTTTGAGTGCAGAGCATCTCTCAAATCTGATTTTCCTGAAATCCCTTGATCGCCAGAATTGGCACCTATCATAAAAGACTATTGTTCGTTTTGTTTTTTCCTCATCGCACAAATTCTATAACGTATTAATATTTATAAAAAGTAAAAATCATCATAATGTTAAATAATTTATACTGTCATGAAGCTGAGTCACTTGAGTTCGTGAGATTTATACGAAGTTATAATTAGAATAATGGTGAATGATTGAAAGTATTTTTATTGGTGAGTAGATTATCCTTTCATCGGAGGAATGCTGTGATGTTTTATAATTGATGTGGAGTGATATTTATTGGGGTGTTGAATATAATCGATCTCAAGTACTGTGGTTAGTAAGATTTCTTCTATTTCACAAATTCTCTGATGTTCTGTAGTTTAAATGAAGTTAGAATCATAATAATGTTGAATTTGTTATGTCCGGAACTAAGTGGTCGGGACACCACGTTTAATTTAAAAATCAAATTACGCCTCCGAAGTCCCAATATCAAAAATAGTTTGAGTCAGAGTGATGCTCATAGACTCGTTCCCGAAATGTTGAGTAGTTTTTCTTGATTTTATTCAGGTGACCTTTATTACCTTAAACCTAATTTCTATTCTCTCGTTTTGAGATGCGAGGGAATTTATGAGAAATTAGGGAGTTTTGGAAAGAAATTGAATAGACGAAATTTATGCTGAAATGTACCTTTTCTATATTCTTGATCCTTTTGTTTTACAATTTAGACTTTTGTATTATTTTACAAATTTATAAAAGTTAACACTGTATTCAGAGATAATTTGAAATGGTTTGCTTTATGAGCAGAATGATTTTAAATTGAATACAGAAAATTTTTGGTGAAATTAAAGGAAAGTTGACAGTTTTATTTGGCTGTTTTACTTACAGTTGGTGCGTTGGATTTTACAGTTTGTTAATCCAACGTCTCGGTTGATGTGGTTTTAAGTTTTGATTAGATCCGTAATTTATACGTGATTTTAAGCTATTATTGATTTTTAATTCTTATCTGAATTTTAATTGATTTTAATTTAAGCGGTGAAGACCAATGTTTTGGCAAACATTCACTGCGGTTTAAATAACGCGGCTATACAGAATATGATGTAAATTCTCTATAACGAATTAGGATGTTAGTAGTATCACTTGTCAAGAATGTTTGTAACGGATATTTAAACTAATTTACGACACGCACAAAGTCTTAGAACGTTTGGGGCCGCGAATGCTCTATAGAAAATGCCGTGTGAAATCGTTCAGAGAATCCGGCGCCAAATGTCGTAGCGCAAAACTCTATTGTTAGAATTTTAGGTTTTTGTCTAAATAACGACCAATCCTGAACTTCGTCGGAGGGCAGGCGGCGATCGAACGCGTATTGGAACCACCGGGATTACGAAGGGAAAAACACGTTTTGGAAGTCAATGTTTCGACACGTTCCTCACGCTATATAGTTTAACCCAAAATCCGGAGCCGTGACTGTGGTCCGATTTTGTTAGAAGAACGAGAATTAATTCGGTTATTAAGACGGTTAGTTAGGGAAACTGAAGGTTTCCGCAGGTTATTCGCGACTGAGGCTTGATTGTTAAAAATCATAGCCGTTGAATTTTATTAGGGCGTTGGCCGGGGTTTTGGTGGGAGTGAAATTTGTAGTTGGGGGAAGAATTTTGAGGCAGCATGAGGGTCACGTGGTTTTGTAAATTTTGCGGATTAAGGGAAAATTTCTTTGGACGTTCAATCGACGTGTTGCCATCGAAATTCCGGGGCTGATGACCTTTGCCATTCAGCACTTTTAACTTAGCGTTCGGGCGTTTTAACGTGTTTTAGGAATAAAATAACAATTTATTTTGAGTATGGGAAATTTATAAAAATTTGAAAATTATTTAAGACGGATATTACAAATTATTCATATGAGGGTAACTGAGTACTTTCGTTTGTGAAATATAGATATGATATGATAAGTTCAATTTTTTTTTCATCTGATACTGGATGGAATAAGTATCCAAATTTCATTTTTGTCTCATTTTTCTTCCAAGTTTCATTTTTGTTCCATTTGTTTACGATAGATATTGTACTCAATAAATCTTCGTTTTATGTCTGTTCCTCGATATTGATGTTTTATTCTTGCTTCCAAATGAAAGGTTTTTTTGTAGATTTTTTCATACTCCTTCAAACTTGAAAAGATAATTTATTGTGATTTTTTATTTATTTTGGGGGAGATAGCAGGAGAAAAAATCGAAAGATCGATCTTCTATGGATCGATTTTTTAGGGCTCGATCCGATCTAGAATCGATCCTCTATGAGCCGATTCGGATCGATCCGAAAAATCGATCTTTTTTGGAAGATCGAGAAACACTATACCAGGCAGACTCGTCTGCACCCTCCGTACAGCGACGTCGGAAAATAAAGCCGGAACAAATGGGCACAACACCACCACGTACTTTGCTTTTGATCGGTCAAATAGCTCGGAGAGCGAAAGAAAACTTAAATGGCGCAGAGCGACCTTATCGGAATAAATCCCAGCGAAGAGTGTTCGTCGGGGCCGTACATCACCCCGAGGAACCCCTCAATTTCTCCTTCCCCCACCCGATCACGTGATAGAGCGCGAAATCCAGGGGATTCGACAATTTGAGTATTTTTACAATGGTTTTCATTCTAAAATCCTTAGTCCCAGAAGCTGGGACTTGCGCCTCGCGGTCGGTGGATATGATCTGCGTTGAGCGGCGCAGGAGTCAACATAATCCGATGCTCCCTCAGTGTTGTAGCATCGGTTTTTTACTGAGCGGCCTTGTGCCGCCGTTCCATCGGTGAGGTGGTGGGGGTTCGCACGTAGAGGCCTGAGATGCCTGCTGGCGTGCGACGATCGTCTTTCGCGTCCTACGTGGTGTGAGTCTCCCCGGTGTGTGCGTGCTCGTCGGTGTGCTGCTCCTCAGCCATTGCGCCGTCTTGTAGCTCTCCCCGAGGCTCCGCTCAACTCCCTTCGCCACGAAGCTCACATAACCCACGGTGAGCGCGATCAACAGAGTTCGAGGGAATGGAAAGAAGGAAAATAGGCAAATAACAAAAATAAAAATAAATTGACAGTTGTGACTCTGGGTGATCCGACTCCTCGCTGGGGTAAACGACTAATTTTCCCCCCATGATCCGCGCTCAGTTCAGGCGAGGAACAGTACATGATTTTTATCATGTTACAACTTACAAGCGGTGGTGGGGGGTAAAATTTTTGACCCCCAAATTTTAATTTAGTGGCCGAGGGACCAGCGGTTCTCCCGAAACCGCTCGGGGTTGGGATACGNGCAAATAACAAAAATAAAAATAAATTGACAGTTGTGACTCTGGGTGATCCGACTCCTCGCTGGGGTAAACGACTAATTTTCCCCCCATGATCCGCGCTCAGTTCAGGCGAGGAACAGTACATGATTTTTATCATGTTACAACTTACAAGCGGTGGTGGGGGGTAAAATTTTTGACCCCCAAATTTTAATTTAGTGGCCGAGGGACCAGCGGTTCTCCCGAAACCGCTCGGGGTTGGGATACGCGCCCGGGTGACGCACCCGCAGCCACGCTGTACCCCACCGCTCACACACGTCGGAGCCGTGCTACTCTGACAGGTGTGGTGGTGGGGCCATATCGACTTTAGGTGGGGGGCACCATAGTAGTTTCCATACTACTTATGGAATTTGTGTTATTCTTCATCTCTCAGATTCTCACAGAGTTTTCGTGGATAATCGACTGGCCGAGTATTTCGCTGAAAATCCCAAGATGTTCGAGAATTTCCAACAACATTGAAAAGGGCTCATCAACGTTGGAATATGTAGGTGGGAAATACAACAATCTTCGCCTAAACCTGATTCAAACGTGAAAATTGAAAATAAAACCGATAAAGCAAATTTCAAAGTGATGAATACTATTGCAGAGCTCAAAGAACTTCTCTTGATGAAAATATCGGAAGTGGAACGCAACTATTTATACACCATCACAGCTGCCTCCAAAGGCAAAACCAAGCATGGAATGAGTGTGATCCTCCATTTGAATAATGCTCATTCAGTTTTCCTGAACCGAAGGATATCAAAATTTTTCATTGATAATCCTAAAGAATTTGAAGATTTGCTGAATGAAATCAAGAAAGGTGCACCAAAGTTGGAGTATTTGGGTGGTGAATACAACGAAATCAAATTCCATGCAGAGGACGAGGAGATTGTTGCTTAACTTACAAATTAAATAGAACAATATTTTCGTTTTTTTCTTTATTGGCAATTTTTTTTTACACAATGCTTTTTATGATTATAACTAATGTAATAGTATATAAGAAATACATGAATAAATATAATAATGAAACATATTTTGTTGTTTTTTGTGTATATTTTTTCTTGAGCATTATTACATTTAATACAATCCCTTATCATAGGTGGTGGTCCATCAAAAGTATCACCCTCGACAGTCTGATAGTGCTCCAAACAACGTCTACATCTTTTGATGTAACAATCAGCTCTCATAGCATCAGTCAAACTGTCCCAACACTGATCAACATGGCATGCAGCGATGAAACTTATAAATGAATGTGGCAGATATGCAATATCTTCACAATCCATCAAATTTAAATTGTTCAATTTGTAGTAAATATTGAAGGATCGATCTACTGATCGTACTATTCTTTTCTTCATCATCCAGTTTTTGAGTAGCTCCACATTTTTTAAGGCACATGCCTTGTTGTCGTCTCTATAACTATGAAATGGACAAGTACGAGATGGTAAATCTTTGAATTTGACTAGTGATGGACAATCATCGAAAATTTCTTCAATATTAACTACTAGCAATGCTTATATAGGACCAGAAATTTTTTTCAACCACTCCTTTTTCTCTTCACCTTTCACATAAATTCTACCAATATTTTCCCACTTTTGCACTAATTGTTCAACTTGCTCGTATGACCTATTCCCATAGTTCCAGGGTAATCCATGATGATGACGCTCAAGCCACAAAGTTACTCTTCTATACCTCGCTGATAAACTAGAGAATCTCCATGGGGGCTTGAAAAACCAAACGTTAGGGTATCCTACACCAGAATCTAAAACTGTGTATCCGAATTCTTTCACGATGAACTCGTTGGAGAGCGTTTGGAAACCTTGTACGTCCACGAGCACCTCCATCGCAACTGATGAAATATTTCTATCGTCATGAGAATTTATACCCCTCTCGCCCCTCCTCCTTAGATTACTTTCCTTACTCCTCCGCTTATCGGGTTGTAATGTACTACTCGATCGTGCAAAATGAGACAATAAGCAGCAGTTTCCGAAGAAAAACTTATTTTTGTTTCAAACTCCAGGCAGACATCCACAGGTCCAAATTTCAAGCATTCATTTTGTTTAGAGCAATCAATGACTACCAGGGGTGTAATCGCTACAAATTGTCCGTCAATAATGAATTATTCGCTTCTTGATCATAATATGATGATTGAAAGTTTGAATACATGTCATATAGTATCGAATACTGATTTTTAGTCATGTCTACATCCAAATTTCCATATGGATAACGTTGGGAATTTAGGAATAATTTCACATCGATGATACTACAATGATCAAAATTGCTAGCATTTTTCTTATTTCTATTTTTTCGATCTGTTTGGAAGCCTCAATTCTCATAAAATTGATCTTCACATCTTCTTTGGCGGTTTGAATCATAACATTGTTATCATGGCGAGCTCTGATTAAAACCAACTCATGTTTCACATTGACCACGATTTTCCGATAATCTTCAGCAAATCCCAGCAACATGCCCAATGGGATGGAGATGTCAAAGCAACCATTG
This sequence comes from Diachasma alloeum, assembly GCF_001412515.2. Classification (NCBI taxonomy): domain Eukaryota; kingdom Metazoa; phylum Arthropoda; class Insecta; order Hymenoptera; family Braconidae; genus Diachasma; species Diachasma alloeum. The sequence continues at coordinate 63,352 of NW_021680551.1, forward strand.
CCATCCGTTAAACTCAATTTCTCTTGCACACCCAATCATCCGGCATTTTCCATTGAGATGCTTTGATTTGGTGTTAATGATACGAGATTTTTCATGAGAGTAGTAATCCCCACGTTCTTCACTTTATCAATTTCAATAGGATTAATTTCATAGCGGATCTCTTGGAATAGATGACAAATGGCGTTATTCACGAAGCTTGTAGTTGTAGAGATGGCATTGTCCGATTTGAGCAATTTACCCGTGATGTCCAAGTAACTTTTACTTGGTAAAATACAAAGATCTTGATTTTGTACAGTGATACGAATTTCATCGCTATTATCCAGTGCCGTCGAGGTATATGGCTGATGTGCATAGATCTCATAGTGAGATGGCATTGTCCGATTTGAGCAATTTACCCGTGATGTGCAAGTAACTTTTACTTGGTAAAATACAGAGATCTTGATTTTGTACAGTGATACGAATTTCATCGCTATTATCCAGTGCCGTCGAGGTATATGGCTGATGTGCATGGATCTCATAGTGGGCGATGGAATCTTCAAATACCGGAGGAAGTTTGATATTCAGGCCTTCCTCCATGGTATACAACAGATGAATAAAATTTTTACTTGACAAAAACTTTTTTTCCACTTTTTCTTACGGCCAGTCCGAGACTCTTTAGAAACTTCACGTTCTGAGATGTTAACTCCTTGAAACCAGCACGCGAAGTAATTGAAGCGAGGCATGATTGGGGGCTTTTATAGGAGTAGCCAATCTTACGATTATATACTATGCCCATGATTATTCCAGTTTTGTTACCGTTCATGATTATATTGTATGCTACCAACTCCAAGGTAATCAAAAAGTTCTGTGGGAGGTTGTAGGTTCCCGAAGCTATCGAAATAGATAACATGGTTTCCCACTTTCTTGTAGGCAACCCAATGAGTTCCAGGACCCTTCTTGTCATCCAAATTAATGATGGCTGACTCATTTTTCAATGGACCATTGTTCGGTAGATCATTGCGCATGAAAAACCACGGAAATGGGGAATTTCCATGAGTTTTGCATCTTTCCAATATCCCCGTCAGTCAGAGCCCTGTATGGTAGCATCTTTAATAGTTTTTTGGCTTCAAGTACAAGCCCATTCCCTTTTTATAAGGTTTAAGATGTAAACCTCTGCCGAGTGCAATAGCCTCCATAGTTTCATTATGTCTCTTATTTTCGGCGAGTTGTTGTTTGGCGGCTTTGGCACTATTCACAGCTTTAGCAATTCCAGCAGCTCCTCCAGCTAATGCCCCCGTGGCACTCAATCCGGCAAATAATGGCACGAGAAATGGTAAGATTCCCCCAATTTTTGATGGAACAAGCATAACTCGTGGAATAGTAACTCTACTTCTCCCTCCAACCTGTTTGATGGCTACTCTTGCACCGTTGTGTGGCGTTCTAATAGCATCATGTGAACCATTATTCAATTTGATTGACTTCTTGGCAGCTCTGATGATTGCCCCAATTGTGACTCGTTTTTTATGTTTTCCTCTCCTCTTCTCCTTAGCCACACATTTTTTCACTCCCATACCTGATTTTTTTCTATTCTTCATGGCAATGCCTTTTTTTTTCATGCCTGTGCCTGATTTTTTCACCCCCATGCCTAATTTTGTTTTAGCTTTCATAGCGTTCGTTACGAATAAAGCGGCTGCCTTTTCCCCCACACTGGCATCTGAAGCCGAAACACGTTGCCAAACTTGCTCTGCAAGTACTTTATCAGCTTCATGTCGTGCTGAAATATTCTGACCATTTTTTGAGTAGGTAGTAATATCATGCGCCTTACAAGCAGCATCGAGTGGATTAATCCCAGGATATTCTCGAGCTAATCTTTTCGTTAATTTCGTGCCTGTTCCACAGTACTGGTAGCCTGGCAAATACAATTCAACGGGAAGATTGTTGATGACGTTGTTCAACAATCCTTTCCCTTTTTTGCTAGCGCGCGATCTCTGCACAATCATGTCTGAAGCGGAACTGAGTAATTTTTGCTATAAAACAATCAATTTATAGGTTTTTGCTGCAGTTGTCATAAAGATGGAGTTCAGTACACATCGCAGCGGTTTACCCGTCAATAATTTCGATTCAGTAACTGTGAAAGATACCAATAAACCGCAACGTCACGGCCAATTGCTACCAAATACGATTCACACGGTTTTCTGTGGTCCGTCAAATTGTAAGAAAACTAATACCCTACTGAGTCTCATAATTCATCCTAATGGTCTCAGGTTTTCGAATATTTATGTGTATTCAAAGTCCCTCAATCAACCCAAATATCAATTGTTACAAAGTTTACTGGAACCTCTGGATGACATGAAGTATTATCCATTCTCAGAGAATGAGGAACTTGTCTCGGTAGATAATGCAAAAAAGCATTCACTGTTCATATTCGACGATGTGGCGTGCGAAAAACAAAATACTATTAAGACATATTTTTGTATGGGAAGACATAAAAATGTTGACAGTTTTTATCTGTGTCAATCATATGCTCGCATCCCAAAACATTTGGTGCGTGATAATGTCAATTTTCTGGTTCTATTCAAACAGGACGAAATGAATTTGAAGCATATTTATAATGATCATGTGAACACAGATATGTCATTCGAGAAATTCAAAGAATTATGTTCAGCCTGTTGGAAAGACAATTATACTTTTTTAGTTATCGATAAAGATAGTAACATTGAAGCAGGTCGTTATAGGAAAAATTTCGATTGTTTCATTCGAATAAATAACAGTTGTTGGAGGAAGAAGTAAACAGTTGTGAGATAGATTTCAGCGAGTCAACATGCCTCCCCATAAGGGTGAATTGTCCAAACAATAAGAGCTTTTACGTTAATTTTCCAATGCACGAAAAGCTATTCAACGAAAACATAACCTGTTAAAATTAGGCAGAGAGCATATTGATGAAGCAATAAATGAAGTTCTCAAATGTGAAATCATTCGATGATAGTAGACAAAAACTTAAATTGCCTGATGATAGAAAGCAATCCATGGATTACAAGAATCAACGAAAACTCAGATATAGGAGTACCCCAAAGACACCAAAGCAGATGTTGTCGAGTAGAGATGCCTCTGAAGGCAGTTTTGGGACTACAGCTGACGATTCTTCATTTGATTACACTTTGAATGAGACTATCATTCCATCCTTAGGAAATTCACATGATGCTACTATACTTCCAGCCATTGGCAGCTCACGGTTTCTGAGTAAAAGTTCAAAGACCAGCACTGAAGAGATAGACACAGAAGAAGATGCCAACACTCTTGCAGAGAAATATTTTGCACAAATCAACACGACAAAATGGGACAAGGCTTATGGTGTTCGCAAACTTACACATAATTTTATGATTGGAGACTCTCCCATATTTTTTGAGAATGAATTTCTTAAAGTATAAACCATCAAATACGCTTGTACTGAGGGATTATTGGAGCTTCATTTCATGAAAAATCCTAATAAAACTCTAATTAGTGAGAGTGATATTGATGCATATAAGAATATCATACTTGCAACTAATGGGCATCAAAAAAATTATAAATCTCGCGGAGGCATCCGAGAGCTGAATGGTGAGAAATATGATAAATATATTTCACATTTTGCTGGATCGAAGTACTCTGGCATGGGGCTTTTACCTACCTTCATGAGAGCTCAGCGACTCAGCAGAGTGGACTACATTTATTGGGATGATCCAAATGAACTTGTGGACCGTCCTCGATTACTAGTGGCATCACAAAGAGCTGGAAATCCGAGTCATGATAACGAAATTATATCAATTATTGAAGAACTACGCGAGGCGGGAATTATATATTAGAGTATGCACATTGCCATCTGTTGTCATTTGCGAAATGAGTGTTGACCTGTTTGGTCGCCACTTAACGTCTGATAGCGGCTGCCACAATCGAGGCCCACCTGGTGTTGGTTATAAACTTACTGCAGATGGTAATTATAATTTTCACGATAAAAGGCTGAGTAATGTTGCCACACCAGTGGGCCCGCACGATGCTGTAACACTAGAGACTCTAAATATAAAAATTAATGAATTGCAAATTGATATAAAACGCAAGTGTGCGGATATTAATAAAAGAATTGGTAGATTAATGAGACAAGTGGAAAGAATACCGAGCGATCCCAAAAATGTCGGAGAATAAATTGGATGTTGTGACAGAATTACATTGTCCAGCACGAAGGAATTATCCTCGGCGACGAGCAAACATTCGTGATCTGGATGAAACATGGCAGGCAGATTTGGTGGATATGACAGCTTACGCGAAAAGCAATAATGGAAATAGATTTTTGCTCACTATAATCGATATTTTTTCGAAGTTTGCTTGCGCTGAGCCGATAAAAAGAAAAAATGCTCAGGATGTTACGAGAGCTATGAATTCTGTCATCCAACGGGGGCGTGTGCCGAAACATTTGCATGTTGATGGTGGGAAAGAATTCTACAATTCTGAATTTCAAGCATTAATGAAAGAATATAATATCAATTTATATTCCGCATTCAGTAATTTGAAGGCGTCCATATGTGAACGATTCAATCGAACATTGAAGAGTAAACGTGGCTACAGTTCAGTTTGCGTGGAAATTACAAGTGGATTGTTATGTTACCAGAGCTCATACGTGAATATAACCATAGAAAACATCGAACTATTGGTATGAGGCCTGCTGATTTAACAACAGAAAATGCAAAAAAATTACGTCTTATTTATGCCGACTTTCGTGTGAACAGTAGAAGACCAAAATTTCGCGTGAGTGATAAAGTTCGTATAAGCAAAGCAAAACATGTTTTTGAGAAAGAATATACTACCAATTGGACTACGGAAATATTCACTATTCGAGAAATTAATAACACCAATCCGATCACATATAAGCTAAAGGATTATAAAAATGAATGAATTAGTGACAGTTTCTATGAGGATTCAGTAATTCTTTACTGAAGACGAAACATCCAGATGTATATCTCGTAGAAAAATTCTTGAAAAAAAATGGAAACAGACATTATGTTGAATGGCTGGGATCCGATAGCAGTCATAACAGTTGGATAAATATTGAACAATAAAAAAAAATGGGGGTGGGGGGGTAGCGAGAGCTATATCAACCTCCACTCATCTTTAAAATCATCCGTTTATTGTGATTGTTGAGCTAGACAACATGATCGTGAAAGTTATTGTGTTACAAGTCCTCGCGGTAACACTCTGTTAGGCTGTGGATTTCTTGAACACAGAAATTCATAGTCAAAGCGGGTTGCATTATGAAGTGGCAGGCAGAGTGCGTTTCACCACTGCAGAGTGGCGTCTTGCAGCTTATATTGACTTGAGAAAATTCATTTCTCAAAGACCATTTGTGACACGAGAAATGCTGGAAAACATGAATCGAACATGTAAATACTATGCTGAGGATGAAAAATGTGTGACCGTTCTTCAAGCGGAAAATCTGTTGATGAAAGAGGAGAATGTGGAAAAATACATCAATCAATTCCTCTTTTTCATGAATGAATCAATGAGTGATAAGAAATATGTACCCTCAGGATTCCTGAGGATAATTTCAGAGACATTTTTCCACTCCTTGAATGAAACTCAACATGATTATGGTCGGATAATGAATAAAGCAGTTGATAATTCTCAACCATATATAATTCAAACAGAATTGCATCATCTGCATGATGAACTCGATGAAATGAAAAATCGAACAGCAGCAAGTCTCACAGCTCTTCATGATGCTATCAAGTTAATTGAGGACTTGGCCAAGAACGGAACTTTTTATGGACAACCGTATCATACTATGATGAATCGAATGAGGGATTGGTCTGATCATTTGATAATGGAGTTGGTTAATTATAAAAATACTTTGCAGACAATTATCGACGCTGTATATTTAGCGAAGGCGGGTGTGATTCACCCAGAATTATTTACATACGAGATACTTGAGAATGCTGTCAATCATTTTATTACAACAAATCAGGACCGATCATTGGTTTTTCCTCTGTCGAGTGAACAATTGCACTCCGAGAAATTAATGAAAATTTCCAAGACAAATGTTGGTTTTGAGGAGGGAAAATTAATAGTGGTATTGGACATTCCTCTTTTAAAGTCAGCGGTTTACTACCTGTACAAAATGTATCCATATCCTACGGCTCAAGTGTTCNGGTTTTGAGGAGGGAAAATTGATAGTAGTTCTGACTATTCCATTATTGAAGCCAACAGTTTACTAAATGAATAAAATGTATCCATATCCTACGGCTCAAGTGTTCGGCCACCGCCAAGGGTCAGCGCACATTCAACCTAGGGGCGACTACCTGCTGCTTAGTATTGACTATTATACCCTAGCACGCTCCGAGGATATTGCAGAATGCCTGTCTGTAGATAACCATCAGTATATTTGTAAACTAAAGTATCCATTCTACGATGCCACTTATCAACCGATTTGTGAGGCTGCAATATTTATGACTGGAAGAAAACTGTCACCACTTGCTAATTGTAGTATCAAACTGAGTTCCACCTTTGAATCATATTGGAAGCAGACTGAAAAGGGGTGGCTATACTCAGTGCCCGAGGGAGAGGAGGTAAATTTTTCATGTGGAGGAGAGTCGAGGGATGCAATGAATATCTCAGTCACAGGAATTCTTCAAGTTAAGGCAGGATGTGAGGCTTATACATCATATGCAACGATGATTGGCTATCAACAATTTGTAGAAATATCAGCGGAATATATCACTGCTTGAAATCTCAGTGGTACTCAGATGGTGCAAAAATACGTTGAATATCTCCCACAATATTATGTACAACTAGATGAGTTTTTATATCCGTGCAAAAAAGATGAGCAGTCATCCGTCACAATATTATTTTTTGCAGCAGCAGTGGGAATGTTTTTTCTTTGGCTTATAGCATTATTGTTGTTGTTGTTCCGAGTAACAAAAGAAGATGAAACTGGTAGCATAGTCGTTGGGTGGATTAAAGAGACACATGTATGAGGCATTTTATTGAATAAAAAAACTTCTTTTTTCTTAACAAACAATTTTTTTATTTCTCCCATCCATCATCCTTTTACAAATTATTTACAATATTTCTATTCTTAAAACCGTAAGGCAAAGTATCTGTCGTATTTGGCAGGAGAATGCGCTTATCATCATGCCAACTCAGAGCTAGTTTAGTTTGATTGATCGTGAACACATCGTGTTTGATCGATCTAATCATATTCTGTGACATCCACACATTTTTATGTTGGTTCAAACAGGCGTTATACTCTTAAAGTGTAATACGTTTCAATGCTGGTTTTTTCACTCCTTTGGCCCGCGATTTTTCTCGATCTTCACCAGACACTTTAAAACTATACATTTTTGCTCGGAGCCCCACGAACTCAGTCATAATCTTGCCATGATTTTCGTCTTTCATTACACCTAATTTCTTCTTATTCTTTAGAGGTATATTATATACATTATTTTTTGGATAATCAGAAGTGTCGAATTTATCAATATCATTTTTCATAATTTCATAAATATCCTCTACTCTGAAATGATAAATAAGACTATCCGTGTCTGTGTACAATAGTTTTGCCCTATCCTTAAAAGTTTTTTTCACATAATTATACTGAAAATCATAAATATAGGTTTTAGACATATCTAGAATACTAAAGCCTACGTATATTGGTTTATTAAATTTAATTTTCGTTCGGCTCATTTAGATTATTGCCAAATCCTTATCGAAAATAATACTACTATGAAAGTTGGGTTTCCATATCCAACTCTCAGCACCCCATTGTCCATCCCATCTTGATACGAGTTTCACATTACGATGTTTTCTGACATTTTCCACTGTTTTTCCGGAAACCGCGTTATTCATGAATATATAAAAAAATTTTTTAAAGTCATTCTGAATTTTTTTTTGATAATTAGTATTTAAATCAATATATTTTTTTAACCACGAGTTTTGGGTAAACTTCAAGATTCTATGAACTTTAGTGATTTTTAAGCCCAAACTACAATATTCTTTGAGATTTTTATAATGAATGACAATTTTTTTTGGAGTTCAACGTGGTCAATAATTTTGGTAACTTTGCCTGACCGTTTGGAGGGATTGTGTTCCGGGCACAATGGTAAATCTTTATGCCCTTGATGGAATTCCTGCGGGTATTCCAGATCAACTTCCAAAATGTATCCAGTCTCTGAGTCATCTGGAATGTTCAGGATGTTGAGGGATGACCAATCTTCCATCCAATAGAAATTCCCACTCGGTAAATGATGACTCATTGCTGCTCCATATAAGTTATTCACATCTAGATACATCAAATACGATTTCTCTTACTCTGGGTTATACTCATTAGCACCCATGTAGTGGCTATTTTCCCTTCCATATCGGTTTGAACACTGCGACAGTCCCCCTCCAATGCTTTTCTCAATGAAAAGGAGCATCTCAGAGTGTTGGAATAATTCCAATTGAACTCCAGTGATTTTTAACATTGCATCAAACGCCAACCCTGGCGCTGTATAATAATGAAAGGGATCCAAATTGTATGAGGCGAAACAACTCCATCGAAAATTGTCGAAAATATCTGCTAGCAACAATACGTCGGTTTTCAGATATAAATCCGCATATTCACCGAGTGTTCTGATGCTGAAATTTCTCCACACATCACATGCATAGTTGTAATTTTTATCGGATATGTGCTCATCATTCAGTCGAGAATAAAACTCTTCTTTCCGTGGTAATTGTTGTACACTTAATTTCTCCCATGTATCCAAGTATTGGTATGAAAAGACTCCTTTGCGTACAACCAGTTCGAATTGTCGTTTTTGAGGGTAATGACTGGCTGTGATTATTTTTTTTTATCTTCTAAATATGAAGAAAGTTTATCGATACTGCTTGCCATAAAACGAAATGAGTCAATGAATCTCAAGTGGACTCTTGTTGATTCGACACGGAAAATGGACGGAAATGTATTTCTCTTTGGTAATTGGGAGTATTGTTACAGAGCCCTCGAATTGTCTCGCAAGGGACTTAATGAAAAAGTGCGATTCATAACCTGACAAATTGTGGAAAACTACTGGGATTACACACGATTCTGTGTAATTCAGGTTACAACCGGAATGAGCTGCTCCGCGATATTTTCCCGTGAAGTGGCAATGGTTCCGATGTTTCACTGCGTTTTCGGTGAATGCCCTGCCACAAATATGACATGTTTTAGCTGCATTATAGGCTCGCTCTATCTCGAAAGTCAAATTCATAAGCTCATTTCGTTGTAGTTCACCATCGACTTTTATAGCTAAAATACGGGAATAATTGTTTTTTTATGAATATTTATCGAATTCTTCGGAATTAAAGTTGAAATCGAATGTCTTTTTGTCAAGAAATGATCAAAGATGACTCATGAACCTTTAGAATTCATAATTACAAAAAAAACACAAATTAAACGCTATTGACTGGTAGAATATTCTTAACCGTGCGGCAATTGGGACACTCACGGTACATTAATCGTCAATTCATTCATTTTCTCGAACTTGGGAACATCCTTTAATGCCATGGGGTATTTGAAATTACCAAATCTTTTCATAACAGTGCTGAAAGCTGGGTATGAGTTAGGTCGTTTCTTGTCTTGAACGTTACAGCGAGCGGCCATAATGGACCATAAAAAGCAGTAGGCGTCGTCTTTATTTTGAACGTTCACGACAGCATGTTTCTTTTTAATCCATTCAGGTAGTTCAACGAAGCTAGATCCTCCGCGCAATAGATTATATTTATTTATGTTCACTTCTAAATTGATGACGTCAACTAATCTCCAGCCTGAGTCTTTTTCCTGGAACTCATCCGCTTTCACACGAAGTTTTTCTCTAATATACTCCTCGAATCACTGTTTAATATCAGTTGAATCAAGAATTATTTAATTCTTGGTACTGAATTATTTTTCTTCTTCAATGAGATGTTCATCTCTATTAATTTCATATTTACACATTAACACTACATTCACTTTCAAACTTCCTTCTTGTTTCAATGCATTTTTTAAACGCACACAGAGCAATCGTCTAACATCCTCTAAAAATTTGGGTATGTTTGGATTTTTCACGTTAACGATTACACTGGTTCTCATACGACCCTCAAAAACACTTTGTAAGTCCTCCCATCGAATGGGATGAGGAATTCTCCGGGTAGACGGATCGGTTCCCCGTATGTTAGCTCGGCGGGAGTCGTTTGAAGGTCCTCTTTCCACGCAGATCTCAACCCTAGAAGTACCAGGGGAAGTGCGTTGTACCAAGCTTCGCCATGACATCGCAGTGCTGGTTTCAGTTGGCGATGTATTCTCTCAACAATGCCGTTTGATTGAGGATGAAATGGCGTCGTCATCAATCTCTTGGTGCCCAGAATTCGCGTAAGCTCCTTGAAGGTTTCTGAGAAGAATTGACCGCCCTGGTCAGATGTAATTCTCAGGGGTATGCCGAAGCGCGCCATCCAGTGATAAAGAATCGCGTTTACTACTGTTGGCATCCTCGAGTCGACCAGTGGAACTGCTTCTGGGTATCGCGTAAATCTGTCGACGATGATCAAGCACCAGTGTCCTTTTGAGGCAAGAAGAGAGACTAAATCGACGTGTATGTGTTCGAATCGTCATGATGGTGTCTCGATGTTAGCTGTACGTGTGACCGCGTGTCGCGTTATCTTGTTTTTCTGGCACTCCAGGCAGTATTTGATCCATTGGGCACAGTCTTTGTTTATGCCAGGCCACACGTAGCGTTATGTCACGAGTTTTCGCGTGCCTTTGGGTCCAGGATGAGCCATTGAGTGCAGTGAGCTGCAGACCTGTTGTCTCAGCGGAGCAGGAACGTATGGGCGAACTGTACCTGATGATACATCACAGTACAGTGGTTCATCCATTCCTGGGAGTTGTAAGCGGTCCAGTCGCAGGTTCACGTCCGGTCGCTGGAGTAATTGTCGGAGTTCTTGATCGTCGCGTTGGACATCTACCAGCTGCTGAGGTGTGACGGCAGTCGTGATTTCCTCTACTCGTGACAGGGCGTCTGCCACGACGTTGTCTGGGGCCGCGACGTATCTGATGTCCGTGGAAAACTGGGCGATGTAGTCCAGTCTCCTGTATTGCCAGGGTGAAGCTCGTTCCGGTTTCTGTTGGAACGCGTGAGTCAGCGGTTTGTGATCGGTGAAAATTATCACATGTCGTCCTTCAAAGATGTGCCTGAAGTGCAGTACTGCCTCGTAGATTGCTTGCAATTCCCTGTCGTAAGCCGCGTGTTTCTGCGAAGAAATGCCAAGTTTCTTGCTGAAGAAGGCTAACGGCTGCCAGGAACCGTAGTGTTCCTGCTGTAGAACGGCACCGATCGCGTGATCCGACGCGTCTGTGAAGATAGCTCACTCTGCCTCGATATTTGGATGAGACAACAGAGTGGCTTCTGCTAGCGCTTGCTTGCTGCGCGTGAATGCTTCTTCAAGGGCTGGAGACCAGGCTACTGTTTGCTTTCCCTTGACGTTCGTCCCCTGAGTCGGGGCGTTCAGCGGGGCGAGGATTTCTGCTGCTCCCTTGATGAACTTCCGGTAGAAATTTAGAATTCCGAGGTATTTGCGTAGCGATTTAACCGTTGTTGGCCCTGTGAACTCCAGGATCGCGTTGACTCGATCCTTGGGGGGTTTAATTCCTTGAGCGTTGATCACGTGTCCGAGGAAAAGTACCTCTGGCTGTGCGAGGACTGATTTGGCGACGTTGATTATCAGCCCGTAGTCCTGGAGTCGTTGGAAGAGAATCCTCCGGTGCTCGCGATGTTGCTCCGCGTTTTCCGATGCTACCAAGATGTCGTCTATGTACGGGAACAAAAATGGTAGATTGCGTGTGTCCTCTTCGATCAGATGTTGGAATGTCTGAGCTGCGTTTTTGAGGCCAAATGTCATGTATGGGAATTCGAAGAGTCCAAATGGCGTGATTATTGCCGTTTTCTGGATGTCTTCGCGTGCCACTGGAATTTGGTTGAAGGCTTTAACCAAATCTATGGTGGAAAAGATTGTTTTGCCATGAAGGTTGGCAGCAAAATCTTCTAGATAACGAACAGGATACTTATCTGGTATTGTCCTGTCGTTGAGTGCGCGGTAATCACCGCATGGCCTCCATCCGTTCTTGCCCTTAGGGGCCAGGTGGAGCGCGGAGGCCCAGGGACTTTCACATCTCCTCGCGGTTCCGAGCGTCAGCATGCTGGAGAACTCCGCTTGAGCGGTTTTGAGTTTATCCGGCGCTAGGCGGCGAGCTCTGCAGGAGTTTGGTGGTCCTGGTGTCGTCTTTATGTGATGAACGGTGGAGTGCTCCGCTTTTCTGAGCAATTCTCCCGGTTTTGTTATTGCTGGGAACTCTTTGAGGATCGACGCGTACAATAAATCCTCGTTGATCTCGAGGAGCTTGACAGACGTCACGCGGAATCGCGCGGAGTGTCCATTCGATTGTAGGCCTGTCGCGCTGTCGATGATTGCTCCGTTTCTCAAGTCCGGTAGCAGACTGAAGTGATACAGGAAGTCAGCACCGATGATGGGTTTACTGATGTCTGCTTCGATGAATCGCCATGTGAAATCTCTGCGGAGACCGAGATCTGGCGAGATGGACACGTAGCCGTACGTGTCGATGAGGGTGCCATTGGCCGCGAAGAGTTTATAGCCACTGGTCTTCCTTTGACTTGGTGGCCGCCTGCAAGGCGTGACAGAGACGTCTGAGCCTGTGTCCACTAGTCGTCCTGTCGGTGATAAATAGGCGGCGGGATTGTGATTCAGAGACGACTTCCGCCTCTACTGTCTCTCTCCGGCGTTTCCCTGAAGCTTACAACCAGGTCGACAGTTACGCGCATTATCACCATACTTGTAGTGATACCAGCAGTTGTCAAAATCCTTTGATACTTTTCTCGAGCTGGAGCGTCGGCGCGAGTGGCTGCGCTGACCCTGTGAGCCGTCTCGACGTGTTCGTGAACGAAAGCATGGGTCGCGCGTTTGCATGGGGGCAACGGTCGCCGTCGTTGACTGCGTTGGCTGGCGAGCTGGTGATTGCTGCGACGCTGTTCGGATTGAATAGCTCGTGCACTCTGTCTGTTAGCTTCGCGAGATCATTAATGGAAGCGTTCTCCTGGGTGGCGAGTGTAGCTCGCGTCTGCTCGGGGAGATGAGACAACCAGCGCGTTTTCAGGACCTCGTCGTCAATGCCTGGAACAAGACTTTTTAAATGTCTCAGCTGCTTCGACGGAGTTCGATCCTCAATGCTCTCCCTGTCGAGCAATTGGATGATGTTCGCAGTCCTGGATTTTGTGAAACATCTGATTAGTTCGATTTTTAATGTTTGGTATGGATTTGTTACAGGTCTGGAGACAATTAAATGTTCGACTTCTGCCGCGTAGGCAGTGTTGATCAGCGGTACCGTTTTGTTGTACTTATCTGACTCAGTGACGTATCCCAGGTCAGCGAACTGTGTCTCCAGCTGCGCGAACCACAGCGCGGGATTGTCCGCGTCGAACGACCTTGCGATGAGCTTGCGCCTCATTATAGCCGTTGCTGTCGATACGGTGGGAGTTGTTTGGAAGTCAGCTGCTGTTGTCACCATGTCGACTTTATTTTATTTTACTTCAGAGAAATAAAATCGATGAATTTTACTTCACAGCGCGATTAAGCTTAAGGAATAAATTTGTGAGAAAAATAAAGGCGGTTGTAGTCTCTATTTATCACCAACACAACACAACGTCCATGGGTGTTCGGCAATGTGTCGGCGCGAGGTCACAAATATTCACTCGGATATCACTTTTATTCGGTTTGTTTTGGTTCCGCGAGAACAATGGGAAACCAAGGTCTTGACGCTCGGACGGTTGGAATGTTCCAGAAATCTCGAGACGCCGTCGTTTAAACACCGAAGCGTGGGTCACACAACGAAATTAATTATTTTCAGAAGCGCAAACTTAACTAGAGTGCACTTGCGGGATTCACTGCAGCACTTGAAAAACTGAGTCGCGCGTGTTGTCCGGAAAAACGGATGAGAACGCGTGGATGAGAGAATGAATTTTTCAGTTGCACTGCACGCGCGCGAGACGCGAAGGTTTTCACTTTTGTCGTTTAAAACGTCGAATTCCCCTAATTAGATCACGTCGGGGTCACCAATGTAGGAATTGAGGTTGTTGAGGGATGTATCAATTTACTAATAAATGTAATTAGTATTTAAATTACAGTTTAATCAAGACGTTCAGAGTATATATACAAAAGAGAAAGAATAATCAAAGTGATCTGATCGGAGGTCAGTGTTAGACTCTACTGACTATAATAGACGAATTAGAAGAATTAGAATATGCGCGACTGGTCACTTAAAGCGCCCAGAGTCACCTAAATCATACGATCTTTTGTAACATCCGCCTTAGTTTCGGTCAGTCACAAAGCCTCAGCCCTGTGTTTCTCACTAGGCTAATAAGGCTGGTGACAGCACCCGGGTTGCAGCCATAATGATGACTATTTTCCTGGTGCCTCTATGTACTCTTCTTCTGACTTTCACCACGGTCTTTTGCAAGTAGCTTGACAGTTGCTTTTTGAATCCCGCAGTGCAGTCTGAAGTTGCAGGCTTTCAGAACAGAGAGTGATCGGTCGCCTATCAGCGCAACGAAGTGGGCACTTTTCGCGTCCCTGCTCTCGCTGCCCCGAGCCACAACCCACTCTCTGGCCTGCAGTCCTGCATTCTATTTCTCAAGGAAGCACAGTGCTTCTTGAGCGTTTAGATCTGGGTCTTCCACGTCTACCACAACCCTGTGCTTCTTGGGAAGCTCCGAGGCTGCGACTACATGTACAGTAAGCCCAGCTATTTTGTTTTCGGAGAAAAGGCTTTTCAGCCAATTTCCCGTTTCCTCATCAGTGCAGTACACCATTGCCACACCTTCTCTTTCCCAGACACCGTTGAAGGTGGGTGCTTTCACCCCGTCAGGTAATGCCAGAATGGCCCCCTTCAGGAGTTTCTTTACCTCCGTTACCTCTTCAGTGGCCAATTTCTGATCCGTATATGACTCCGGCATAACTGCAAACTTGAATGAGTTCGCAGTATTCTGAACATATGCGCCCTGATCCTGCGTTCTCATTCTCTTTTCTTTCGGTCTGACTGAGGAGCTTGGCGTGGTACGCTCCGATGGAAGGCGTTTTATTGCCTTCCTCATAGCCCCCTCCTCCTTTCCCTCATCGACCTTCGCTGCTGCATCCGCCAAGGTTGCAATTGCCCCCGAGGTTTGATGCAGCTTCGCTCTCTTGTGCCGTCTTCTCTCGGCTCCACTCCGTCTGACCCGATTAACATCGGTACCAGACTGGTCAGCCTTGTCAGACTTCGTGTGTTCGCCATCGCTAGTCCCACCCGAAGTTTCTTTTTCAATACTGAGATTTTTTAGATTGGTTTCCATTTTTGGTCCCAGGAGTATCGCGGTTAAGCGTCTTCACCTGGTGCATTGCCGCGATTTCCCAGGGCTTGGCTTGACTCGGATGGGTTACACCCAACACTACTCTCAGAGGTCGCCCAGGTTTCTGAGAGACACCGTTAGCGACACAGCTCCCCCTGTGCTACGCATCCTTAGGCACGGTATGGCCGAAGCCATGGTTTACGCCGCTCACACATATGGATTGGGTGGGTTCCTCTTAGCGACCTCCGGCGGCGGTAGTCCTTAAGACCCCCACCGCCCGCGACCGAGCCCCCTCACTAACGACGAAGTGGGAACCCCGTGGAGGGAGTACTGACTATAATAAATCGCCAATGAATTGATAATTACTTAATTAATAAATTAATTATTTAATCAATAATTAAATCAATCAATAATTAATTAATTAGCGCGGATTAATTAACCCTCCCACCCACCCAGCCCCCTCGCGGGTGCCCTTTGGCCAGATCTCCGCTGAAATGTTGCCCCAGAACCGGTATTACTTAACTACTAATACCCAGTAATGCCTCGACGAGCAATTCCACGAACGCAGGAAGAAGAAGACGAGCGTAAAAGAATTAGACGTGAACGAAATATCATTCAGCAACTTGAGCATCGACAACGACTTCGAGAGCGCGATATCTCATCAAATGATATTGCCCGCGGTAGCTTTTCTCAGCTTTTTAATATTTCGGGGAATTGTAGTTTACCTTCTTTTCGCCAAACAGAGTCAACGGGCAGAATTAACAATATTGTCGAGAATTATATTTGGCCTATGGATGTATTATGTATCCATTGCAATGCTAAACATTTCAGTGCTGAGCGTGTTTCTGGCAGAAGAAACTCATTCAATAGTTGTTGTAGTCATGGTGAAGTAGCATTGGACCCTCTCCCAGATCAACCATCAGTTCTACGGGACCTATTCAATAGAGAACACGAAAATTCTCAGGACTTCCTTCAACGCGTGCATAGTTATAATAATTCATTTGCCTTTGCATCATTCAATGCAAATTTAGTCAACTTTCATGAAAGACGACCTGGACCATATTGCTTCAAAATTAATGGTCAAATTTATTATCAAATTAATACTACATTATACCCTTCTGCAAACGAAAGTCCATGCTATGGTCAACTATTCATTGTTAATCAAAATGAGGCTACAGTTATCAGATGTAATCAGACGTCGACTTTGAATAGAGAAGTAGTCATAGCTATTGATAACGCTCTCCGTGAATGTAACGTTTTAGCGCCATCATATCGAATGATGCACGAAGAATTGCAACAATCTATGATTGATTCTCAATTAGATGTGGAACCAGAGATGCAGTTACTGTTCTCTCTAAAACCCGGTATGGACCAGCTGATGGAAAGATTCCCGAATCGTATGTTTCGATTCGCAGGAAACAGACGAAATATCTCCCTTTCGTTAGCACAATGGATCCTAACGTTGAGCCATGGATTTATCCTCTGTTCTACCCCCACGGAACAAGAAGTTGGTATGAAAATATACGATCTGTTAACAGAAACTCATGCGTTTCACACTCAGCTTACGTCAAATATAGAATAGCATGTCGAGATGAAAACGTATTTCTCAGAGGAGGTCGACTATTTCAACAGTGGATTGTTGATAGTTATGTAAAAGTTGAAAAAGTTCGGATCACTTATGACAAATTGAATCAGTAAAAACTTCGTACTGATACATATCAAAACTTGATCGACCATCTACAGCGAAGAGCAACTGAGACTAACAGTCGTGTAGGCAAAATTGTTATACTGCCTTCACCTTTCGTAGATTTTCCTCGCAATATGCATACAACATTATCAAGCTGCGATGGCGATTGTGAGACAGCTTGAGAAATCTGATCTGTTCATAACAATGACTTGCAATCCTAACTGGCGAGAAATCAGAGAAAATCTGCTGCCAGGTCAGACTGCATCCGATAGACCCGACATTGTCTCCAGAGTTTTCTGTATTAAAAAAGCTAGTCTGATCAAAGATGTTATTATAAAAAAAGAATTGTTCAGCAAAGTCCTCGCGTATGTATACGTTGATGAATATCAAAAACGCGGTCTACCACACGTTCATTTACTTTTGACCTTAAACCAAAATCATAAAATCACTACGGCTGAAGTTGTCGATAAATACATCTCTGCAGAAATTCCGAGATCTGACGAAGATCCTGAGTTACATGAAATTGGTATGAAGAATGATTCACGGTTCCTGTGGTGCTTGGTGTAAAGATGGGAAAGGTAAATGTACGAAATATTTCCCGAAAGAATTTGAAGAGAACACAACACTAGGTGAAAGTGCATATCCAACTGTAACGAGATTTTCTCGTTACGGGTTGAAATCCCCTTAAAAAGATACGTGAACTCTAAAATTGAGACATGAAGCGACATCTGGAGACGGCTGAAGAAAGCCGCGACTAGATGAACTGAGCGACAAACCAATGAAAGACCTAAGGCATAGCGGTTATGGGTGAAACCGCGACCCCTGGAGGTCTGGAGGTCTTACTAGACTATCGCTATTTTGGAATTCGCCCAGCATGTGCTAGGGGAAAAGGGGCCGACGTACAGGCTGTCCAACTGGGCGAGTCCATAGGCTATGTCAGAGTAGACTAGGGACCAACGGCCAGGTGAGAGGACTCATGCCCCCGGGATCCCGTCGGGTTGATTGGTGGGGATATGATAACGGAATGACCTATCGTCGCTGAGATATCCAGACTAGGGGGAGAAGGCCCTAGTAAGATTCTGGGTTAGTCGAACGCGGACGCTCGAGCGGGGAAGTCGAAAGGATTTCTCCGATATATACCGTGGTGTTGGCTTGAAAGATGGCCACGGGAATGGTGGGCGAATAGCTCAGCGCGCCCAAGTGCATCACTGATGGTAGCGAGCGTAGGGGGATGCTCCTGCATCCCCCACAAACGGAAAAAAGAGTTATTTCGGAAATCTTAGTGACGACTTTGTTGTTTCCGGCGTTATCCGGCTCGGCGAAACAAATGTCGTGCGCATGGGCCCATGGGTCTGGA
>NW_021680551.1:82034-86422 GCF_001412515.2 Diachasma alloeum
CCCGGAGACGGTGGCGTGCGATGACCGAAGCGATAACTGGTGGCCGAGAGCGTGGGTAGTCGTGAAGTGGGTAACAGTGTTCCACTTTGGTCGGATCAGCCTCTCGGCGTCCCAGGCTCTGAGGAGTCCCGGCTGATTCGTATCTAATTCTGAAAACACTCCCGAGTCAAAATACTCGGGAGGCGAAAGCCTACTGCGAGAGTGAAAAACCCTCCAGGAGGAGAGTAAATTCACTTTACATGGATAATTAGGCCGTGAGGCTTAATTTCCAGCCTGAAATAGTGGCTGGTGACGTTTGGCATAAGATACTCCTGGTGGACCTCGCCCACTCTACCGTGTCACACTGATGCTAGCTGGGCAACCCTTTGCCCGGCCACAGAAGTCCTCTGAGTGGACGAGTTTGCCTCAGAGGCCGGTTTTCGTCGAACCTCCCGTGAAAGTTCGGCTGGCGCCCGACTATTGAGCGATAGAGACGGCTAAAAAGTAGTTTGGATTTTTCCTGGGTGAACAACCCGGGAAAATATCCTTACACAACATATCGTCGTAAGAATACAGGAGTCTACGATCGTCTCAGTGGAGGCACTGCTGATAATCAGTATGTAGTTCCTTTCAACCCTACGTTGTTGAAATTATACAACTGTCATATAAACGTAGAAGTTCAAATCTGTGAACTATTTATATAAATATGTGTAGAAAGGACATGATGCTGCCGCTGTAGAAATTCAAGAATCGGGGCATGGTGACAATGAAATTCACCATGACGAAATTCGAAATTTCTTGGAAACACGATACGTCAGTCCTGTTGAAGCTTGCGATCGTATATTCAGTCACCACCTACAAGAAAAAAGTTATTCTATTACACGGCTTCCTGTCCATCTTCCAAATCAACAAAGTGTGACTATTGATGATGCAGGTGATGATGAGAACATCAGAACAGCCGTGGAGAAACAAACAATGTTAATTGAGTATTTCGCTTTGAATGAACGTGATACAGATGCGCGAATATTTACGTATTCAGAAATCCCTCGCCATTATGTATTCAAAAAAAGCTCTGGTACCTTCAGATAGGAAAAGCGGAAGTCTCAATTCAAGGTCATCCGAAGAATGTATTCCATATCACCAAGTCAAATCGAACTATTCCATCTTCGATTATTATTGATAAAAGTCAAAGGTGCTACCAGTTTTGAAGATCTTAGAACAGTTAATGGTCAAATACACGATACGTACCACGCTATGTGTTTAGCATTAGGACTGATTGCAAACGATGCAGAATGGGAGCACGCCATGACTGAGGGAGAAGTTTGGATGATGCCTCAACAACTGAGACGTCTCTTCGTTCGGATCTTGATTCACTGTCAGCCAAATCATCCCGAGCTACTCTGGGAGCAATTCAAAGAAGCAATGTCGCAGGATTTTTGAAGAGAATTTGATGAATTTGAAGCAGAAAGAAGGGCCTACATTAGAATAAATTCCTATCTCTCTCATGAAGGTTCTGACTTAACTAACTTTCCGACAATGCCACCGATACAAGAATTGGCTGATGATAATGAGCAAAATTTCAATGATGAAAGATCGTGCGATCGACATCAAGAAGTTGGTCGTCAGCAATATGAAAAATTGACTGTCAAACAAAAAGAAATTGTTGACAAAGTCTTAAACGTTGCAACATTAAACACTATTACATCATCCAATATATGTTTCTACATTGACGGACCAGGTGGATCCGGGAAGACATTTATCTACACTACACTCTACCATTTATTAACAGGCATGAACAAAAAGATCTGTACAATGGCATTTACGGGAATTGCAGCAATAGCATTGCCACACGGAAAAACTGTACACAAAACATTCGGGATGCCTGTTCCCCTTTTCTCGGATTCTGTATCAAATATTAAAAATCAATCAAAGGACGCTCAGCATTTGCGAGAAGTTGACGTTTTCATTTGGGACGAAGCTCCGATGGCACCAAGATATGCTTTGGAATTGGTTGATAGAGCACTACGCGACTTCATGAGTTATGATTCTCCCTTTGGTGGGAAAATTATGATTTTAGGTGGAGATTTCAGACAATTACTACCTGTAAAAACGCACGCAACTCGATGTGAATTGGTTAATTTATCGATAAAGTTCAGCGGGTTATGGAGGCATTTCAAATTATTTTCTCTGACAGAACATATGCGAACCCTTCCAAATGAAGTAGAATTTGCAAAATACCTACTTTCAGTTGGTAATGGTACCTGAAACGATAAGGACGATAATTTAATAGTGCCAGAACAATGTGCAGCTCGCAGAACTGAAGATATAGTCGAAACCATGTACCAGCAGATCGTGAAAGAGAGGAGATTTGATGATCTGGCAAAAGTGGTGGTATTAGCTGCACATAATATAGATGTAGAAGAAGTGAATCAAAGAGTAGTTGATCTATTTGACAAAACCACTGAGAGAGTGTATACCAGTGTGGACAGCGTTGACAATTGTGATAACGGAGATATCACAGATGCAATTTTACCAGAATATCTCAACACTTTGAATCCACCAAGTTTTCCTCCGTATGAACTGAGATTAAGAAACAATTGCATTGTTATACTCATTCGAAATATCAGCATAAATGAAGGTCTTTGTAATGGAACGCGATTACAAATTTTGGAACTCTCTAATAATCTTTTACGATGTCGAATTCTGACAAGTGACAAAGCAGGCGACATTGTATTCATACATCGTGTTACGTTATATTGTGACGACGTGTATCCACTTACTTTCAAACGACGACAATTTCCAATTAAATTAGCATTTGCGATGACAATCAATAAAAATCAGGGTTAAACCTTTCATCGAATCGGAGTAGATCTTCGTAAAGATGTTTTCAACCATGGACAATTATATGTTGCTTTTTCAAGGGTTCGATCATGGAATTCATTAAAGATTTTTCTAGGAGGAGAACACATGAATAATATCGTCAAAAACTACGTATACACAGAATTGTATTCATAAAATTTCGACAAAACTAATCATCGTCATTTCTATTTAGCACTGAGGATTATCTTTCGTCAAATATTTATTTTCACACTTCGGAAATAATTTACGTAATCGTGATTTCTGAAAAAAATGATAATCGATTCATGAAAATTATTGAGATGAAGATGTTACAAACATTTTATATAATATAATACATATAACTACCATAAAATCGATATGAAATCTTCACTGCGCACGCAGCGCGCGTTCGTTCTCGTTATGTCAAATGATCACATAATGAAACATCTCATGTCATATTTTCACAGATTTTGTTAGGGATGTTTCAATTACATAAAGCGGAGAATTCTGAAAATTGCGTCATTTGAGAAATTCTGACATTATCTGACGAAGAACGAGATAAATCATCAAAATTTGACATTTGCTGATTAAATATCGCAAATGATCGTGAAATTATGACATATTCTGTAAAAAAAATCCAAATAGGGACTTAGAGTTTTCATGATTTTTTTATTAGAATACTTCCGTTAGATTGACACAAAATCTTAATTATTCAATCAATAATGAAATTGATTGCACAATAGCGTCAGCCCATGCACCATCTATGTTCCTCTTTTTGAATGGACCTCGCTATCCCGTTTCACACCATATATCATACCCGATATATCATTATATCCCACTGTTCTGATTTACTCTGCTACGCCATTTTACCCCATGATCCATTCTCCCCACTATTCAGTTCACCTGAATATTGCGTTTTACCGCATTATCTAATCTACCTGCCTCACGCTTCGCCTCATTCCATTTTATCCCACTGTCCTTTCCACCAAGCTTCCTTCTATCTTCCCCTCTCCCTCTTTCGCCTGTGCTATCCCGTATTACCCGTATTACCCCTTGTTCTCCTGTTATCATCCCCCTTTCCTGAATTACCTATATAAACCCCAAAAATATTAGCCTCATCAGAAACAACACCACGGCCTACAGGACTCCCGGACATCCAGCGATCATTGAAGCTAAGTACCCTCGAGCCGGGTCAGTAGGTGGATGGGTGACCGTAAGGGAACACCGGAAGAACTGTTACACCGATTTTTTTTAAATTATTTTTATTGGTTTGATGAATTCGGGAAATTAATGTAGTTAATTATCCCGTACCGATAAAATTGGAGTTGTTAATATTAGTTCTGATAATTCATCAAATTTTATGAGAAACAGGACTATTCTGACATATTATGACGAAAGATGACATTAAATGTCGAAAAATGAAGAGGGAACTCCCAGGACAGTCGTCATATGATATGTGACGAAATTCCAGGCCATTTCGTCACCATAAATCGAGAGAGACAGAGAGACAGAGAGACAGAGAGACAGAGAGACAGAGAGACAGAGAGACAGAGAGACAGAGAGACAGAGAG